>NC_057797.1:263847569-264147569 GCF_018294505.1 Triticum aestivum | reverse complement strand
CAAGGGCATAGCGGTGAATCTTGAGAAGGTGTCTGCCATTGTGAATTGGGAACCACCTCAGAACATGAAGCAACTCCGCAGCTTCCTTGGTCTCGCAAGCTATTGTCTAAGGTTCGTTGAGAACTTCTCAAAGATCGTGAAGCCTCTTTCCAACCTTCTCCAGAAGCACGTGAAGTATGTTTGGTCTCCTGAATGTGACATCGCTTTCAACACCCTGAAAGAGAAATTAGTCACTGCTCCAGTTCTGACTCCTCCTAATGAATCCAAACCGTTTGAGATATTTTGTGATGCCTCTCTTCAAGGTCTTGGTGCAGTGTTGATGCAAGAGAAGAAAGTTGTGGCTTATACTTCTCGCCAGTTGAAGCCCAATGAAAAGAACTACCCCATTCATGACCTCGAGTTGGCGGCAGTTGTGCATGCTCTTTTGACTTGGAGACATCTCTTATTGGGAAGAAAAGTGGATATCTTCACTGACCACAAGAGTCTCAAGTACATCTTCACTCAGCCTAATCTCAACCTCAGGCAGACTCGTTTGGTCAAAATGATTCAAGAGTATAATCCGAGTATCGAATATACTCCAGGCAAGGCCAATGTAATTGCTGACGCATTGAGCAGGAAGGCTTACTGCAACAGTTTGTTTCTCAAACCTTACCAACCTGAGCTTTGTGAAGCTTTCCGCAAACTCAATCTGCAAGTTGTTCCTCAAGGATTTCTCGCAAACCTTCAAGTCTCTCCTACTTTGAAAGATCAGATTCGCGAGGCTCAACTTCTTGATGCTATGGTGAAGAAGGTGAAGATTGGGATTGCCAAGAGTCAACCCAAGTACAAGTGCTATCATCTTGATGACAAAGATACTCTATTCTTCGAGGATCGCATTGTCGTGCCTAAAGGTGACCTTCGTAAAGTAATTATGAATGAGGCTCACAATTCACTCCTCTCCATCCACCCTGGGAGCACAAAGATGTACCATGACCTCAAGCAGGCGTATTGGTGGACTCGAATGAAGCGCGAGATTGCTCAGTTCGTGAATAAATGTGATGTCTGCAGAAGAGTGAAGGTAGAACACCAACGACCAGCTAGTCTGCTCCAACCTCTTGCCATTCCAGAATGGAAGTTTGACCGCATTGGGATGGACTTCGTGACTGGATTTCCAAAGTCCAAGTGTGGCAATGATGCTATCTTCGTTGTCATCGACAAACTCACTAAAGTGGATCATTTCCTTCCTATCAAAGAGTCTATCACAGCAGCTCAATTGGCGGAGCTTTATACCTATCGAATTGTCTCTCTGCACGGCATTCCGTAGTTGATTTCTTCAGATCGTGGGAGCATCTTCACCTCGAAGTTTTGGGATTCTTTTCAGAAGGCCATGGGCACCAACATCCGTTTCAGCACAACTTTTCATCCCCAAACTAGCGGCCAAGTCGAGCATGTCAATCAGATTCTCGAAGATATGCTCAGGGCTTGCGTTATCTCTTTCGGTATGAAGTGGGAAGATTGTCTTCCATATGCCGAGTTCTCCTACAACAACAGCTTTCAAGCGAGTTCGGGCAAGGCCCCATTTGAAATTCTCTATCACAGGAAGTGTCGTACTCCTCTTAACTGGTAAGAGACTGGTGAGCGTCAACTTCTTGGCAATGACTTGATCACAGAGGTAGAAGAGATGTGCAAAGTCATTCGTGATAACCTCAAAGCAGCGCAATCGCGTCAGAAGAGCTACTATCATAGTAAGCATCGTGATTTGGCTTTCGAGATCGGAGATCATGTTTACCTCCGTGTCTCTCCAATGAAAGGTACTCGTCGCTTCGGTATCAAAGGGAAGCTTGCCCCTAGATACGTGGGTCCTTTGAAGATCGTCAGCAAGAGAGGCGATCTCGCCTATCAACTTGAGCTTCCCTCCAACTTTGCAAACGTGCACGACGTGTTTCATGTCTCTCAGCTCCGCAAGTGCTTAAAGACCCCTGAACGCACCGTCAACTTCGAAGACATTGATCTCCAAGAAGACCTTTCTTATTGTGAGCACCCCGTTGCTATCCTTGAAGAAACTAAGTGCAAGACTCGCAACAAGTCAATCAAATTCCTCAAAATCAAGTGGTCACACCATTCCGACCTTGAAACCACATGGGAACGCGAGGATGACCTCCATTCCGAGTACCCGGAGTTTTTGCAGTCCTAGATCTCAGGACAAGATCCTTTCGTAGTGGTGGAGTGTTGTAACACCCTAGATGTAATTTACCTTATCTGTATCCCAACTCTTGCCATTTCCGGCACTAAGTTATTTTATTTCATTGTTGTCGGGTTTTTGTCTCCGTGTGTTGTTGTCTTTGTCATGCATCTCATATCATGTCATCATGTGCATTGCATTTGCATACGTGTTCGTCTCATGCATCCGAGCTTTTTCCCCGTTGTCCATTTTGCATTCCGACGCTCCTATGTCCTCCGGTGGTCCTTTCTACCTCTTTTTGTGTGTGGGTGTAAAACATTTCCGGATTGGACCGAGTCTTGTCATGTGGCCTTGGTTTACTACCGGTAGACCGTCTGTCAAGTTTCGTGCCATTTGGACTTCGTTTAATAATCCAACGTTTAACCGAGGGACCGAAAAGGCCTCGTGTGTGTTGAATCCCAACACCCTTTCAAAGTGGCCCAAAACCCACCTAAACCTCTCCTATCGTCTAGAGCGTTCCATCACGATTGCGTGGCCGCAAACCGCACCTCATTTGGAGCTCCCTAGCTCCCTCTACGCCTATATATAGCCCCTCCTCCAAAAATTCTGGGTCAAAACACCCCCTAAACCCTAGATCCGCTCGCGCCGCCGCCAGACGTGTTCGTCTCCGCGCCGGACAGCGTCCGCCGCTGCCTCCGCGCCAATCGTGTTGCACCAAGTGGCACGCCGCCACTCCCTCCGCCGCCGGCCCGGGAAGCCCACTCCGGGCCCCCGAGGCCCATCCTCTGCCGCGCCGCCAGGGCGCCTTCCCGCCGCCCAATCGCCCGCGCCGCCTTGCCGTCGGCGATGCTCCGCCGTGCCGATGCTTTTCTTCCTCCCCACCGGCCGTCGCGCTGCCCCGCCGCAGCCGCAGCTCCGACCGCCGCACCGGCCTTGCCCGCGCCGCCCGAGACCTCCGCCGACCAGCGCCGTCACCAGCGTCGCCGCCACACTCCGGCGAGACCTCGGCGACCTCTCCTTCCCTCGGGTCCTTCCTCCGGCGAGCTCCGCGATAGCTCCGGCGAATAGGTCTCCGGCGTGCCTCGAACCGCGTGCTGGATCAGGATCTGAGAACTTCACGGTTGACTTTTTCCCCTCCAAACCCTATCTAATTTGCATTTTTCCGCATGCCATAACTCTGCATCTGTAGCTCCGATTTGTGCATGTAGCATATCAAAATGTTTGCCTCGACGAGTACATCATTTCATCTCATTGAATCATTTTCATTTGAGCTCATCTTGATGCCCAAAATGCTGTTGGAAGAGGGCTATGTGATGAATTTGTCAGATCTGTTTCAGCAAATAGGCTTTTGTCATTTTTGCCATGATTAATGTGTGCATGCTATGATCCTGAGCTCTACATGTGTTTTGTTATATGTCATGTCATGTTTACAGAGGTGCTTGCCATGTATTTTTGTGATATTCGTGGTGACTAGCACAAGCTTGCAAAGTAGCGTAATCGGTAATGCTGATTTCAGGGACTTAGAATTTCACTAAGTCCTTGTCCTGATTTTGTTGTTATGCCATATGTTCATGTTGTTTCCTAGTGATCTGTGCCTCTTTTGAGGATGATCAGTAAGGATGTTTTCTTAACATTGTGGTTCTCTATCCATCCATGTCTTTGTTTGCATTTATGGAGCACCCTAGATTGAGTCAATCGAGCTCTACTTTTGCTATAAAATAATCCTGGCAGATTGTTGACATGTTTAGCGATTTTGCCGAGGATGTTACTATTGATTCGTGCATGCTATGTTGTTGTTCTTGCCATGTCTAGCTTCTATGTCATGTATTCTTCATGGGTGTATGCTTAGTTTGTCATGCCATGCTCTGTAGTGAGTGCATCGAGCTCGTAAACATGCCTACTTGCTAATCTGTTTTGCATGCTCCAGTCTTTCACTAAGTCTGAATCTGTTTATGTTTTTGCCATGTTCACATGCTTGCAATGGTATTTTCTGATCCCTTTTGACTCAAGGTCACTAAGGGACTTTTGTTAAGTGATTTGATTAGCTTTATGCCATGCCTTGATTTGCCATGTTAAGTGCCTTTAGCATGTAGTTTTCATGCTCCATAGATTGCTTCCTCATGATAAATTCCAGGCTTGTGTTAATTTCACGAAGTATGAAACCTGTTATGATTTGCTCTTTTGACATGCTTGTTTGAATCTGTTAATGGATGAATTATCCGTAGATCAGTTTTCATCTTTTGTCAAGCATCATGAGTGGATCCCTGACATGTATTTTGTTGCCAGGTTTGAGTGGTGTAGCATATATATCTTGATGCATTTAGTTGGTTACTTGCTGATTATCGCAGGCCGGTGCCATATTTGTTTTGCTTGCCATTTCCAAACCGTGCATCCGACTCCGGTGATCTTTATATCGATTTCAACCGAAATAAACTCACCTTTCCAGTGGCACTCTTGGATTTCCATGTTGAGATCAGGTTCAATCATTCCTTTGCAAATCATGCCTATGCATCACATACCGCATCCCGCATATCATACCATGTTTGCATCATGTTGCTTGAGCATTGCACATGGTTGATTGTGTTCCGTTTGCTTGTTGTTATTGTTTGGGTAGAGCCGGGAGACGAGTTCGTGAACGAGGAGCCCGTTGAGTTCGCTTACGAGGATCAAGTCAACCCTGAGAACTTTGCAGGCAAGATGACCATACCCTCGAAATCACTTCTATCTTTGCTTGCTAGATGCTCGCTCTTTGGCTATGCCTATGCTACGATACCCACCACTTCCTTATCATGCTTCCCAAATTGCCATGTCAAACCTCTAACCCACCATGTCCTAGCAAACCGTTCTTTGGCTATGTTACCGCTTTGCTCAGCCCCTCTTATAGCGTTGCAAGTTGCAGGTGAAGATTGGAGATCGTCCTTGTTGGAACATTGTTTATTGTAGGGATATCACCATATCATCTTGTTTATCTTAATGCACCTATATACTTGGTAAAGGGTGGAAGGCTTGGCCTTATGCCTAGTGTTTTGTTCCACTCTTGCCGCCCTAGTTTCCGTCATATCGGTGTTATGTTCCCGGATTTTTGTGTTCCTTACACAGTTGGGTTATAATGGGAACCCCTTGACAGTTCGCCTTGAATAAAGCTCTTCTAGCAATGCCCAACATTGGTTTTACCATTCGCCACCTAGCCTTTTTCCCTTGGGTTTCGCAGACTCAAGGGTCATCTTTATTTTAACCCCCCCGGGCCAGTGCTTCTCTAAGTGTTGGTCCAACTGAGCGATGTCCGGGGATACCACGGGCAACTCTGGGCTGGCCTACCCAACGTCTGGCTCATCTGAGTGTGCCCTGAGAACGAGATATGTGCAGCTCCTATCGGGATTTGTCGGCACATTCGGGCGGTGTTGCTAGAATTGTTTTACCATTGTCGAGGATGTCTTGTAACCGGGATGCCGAGTCTGATCGGATTGTCTTGGGAGAAGGAATATCCTTCGTTGACCATGAGAGCTTGTGATGGGCAAGTTGGGACTCCCCTGTAGGGATTTGAACTTTCAGAAGTTGTGTCCGCGGTTATGGGCAGATGGGAATTTGTTAATGGGCAGATGGAAACTTAATTTAATTAAAATGCACCAACCGCGTGTGTAACCGTGATGGTCTCTTCTCGGCGGAGTCCGGGAAGTGAACACGGTGTTGGAGTAAGGCTTGACGTAGGTTGTTCTAGGATCACTTCTTGATCATAGTTGTTCGACCATGCTTTTGCCTTCTCTTCACGCTCTCATTTGCGTATGTTAGCCACCATATATGCTAGTCGCTTGCTGCAGCTCCACATCATACCTTGTCTTACCTAAAAGCTTAAATAGTCTTGATCGCGAGGTTGTGAGATTGCTGAGTCCCCGTGACACATAGTTTACTTCCAAAACCAGATGCAGGGACCGATGATACCGCTCCAGACGATGCGCTTGAGCTCAAGTGGGAGTTTGATGAAGATTCTCGCCGTTACTATGTGTCTTTTCCAGATGATCAGTAGTGGTGCCTAGTTGGGGCGATCGGGGACTTTGTCGCATTTGGGGGTTGATATTTATTTTGGTACCTTAGTCGGACCATGAGTGTTTTGGATGAATGTAATGCTATTTATGTATTCGTGTGACGTGGCGAGTGTAAGCCAACTATGTATCTTTTCCTCTTTTATTTACATTACATGGATTATTTGCGAAGTTTACCTCACCTGCGACATTGCTTTCAATGCGGTTATGCCTCGAAGTCGTGCTTCGACACGTAGGGGATATAGCCGCATCGAGGGCGTTACAAAGCCGTCTGAACCATTCGAGCCGGCTCTGCTGTCAAGTTCATCAAGGGCCTCTTGAGCCGCTTCGGGGTCCCCAATCGCATCATCACAGATAACGGCTCGCAGTTTACTAGTAGCCTCTTTAGAACCTACTATGCTAACCTTGGAACGCAGATCTGCTACGCTTTGGTGGCCCACCCCAGGAGCAATGGTCAGGCTAAGCGCCCCAGTGCTGAGGTCCTGAGGGGCCTCAAGACCAGGACCTTCGAGAAGAAGCTGGAGGCCTACGGCAGGGGCTGGCATGATGAGCTCTAGTCTGTGATGTGGTCCATCCGTACCACCGCTACCAAGCCAACGGGCGAGACTCTGTTCTTCCTCGTCTACGGAGCTGAAGCAGTCCTCCCTCACGAGGTCAGGCATCACTCCGCGCGGGTTCTGGCGTTCGACGAAACGCAGCAGGACGCCATGCGGGGGATGGATCTCGTGCTGGGGGAGGAACGTCGTCGCGAAGCTGCATTAAGGGTGGCAAGGTACTAGCAAGCGCTGCGGCATTACCACTGCCGCACCATTCGATCCAGGACGCTCGAGACTGGTGACCTGGTCCTGAGGCGGGTCCTCTCCAGGGTAGTGTTGCTCAAGCTTTCACCCATGTGGGAGGGCCCATTCAGGGTCGTCCACATCTCCAGGCCTCGCGTGATGCGCCTGGAGACGCAAGAAGGGACTCCTATCCAAAACTCCTGGAACATCCAGCACCTCTGGAGGTTCTACCTATGAAGCAAGGCTGAGAGCCTGTGAAGAAAGGCCCAGAGCCTGTGAAGAAGGCCCGGTGCCTGTGAGGAATCGCCGCCCGTGACACTCTCACGTAATAATGAGTTGGGGTTGTACACACCCCGGAGTCTCAGGGGTGCTGGCCTCAGGCCCTGCGGCTCCCTCCCATGCCTAGTGGACAACACTTTGCTCCGCGTTGGTGAGAAGACTTGAAGACTAGATTAGGTGCCGGACGCGGCTTTTCATTTGCTTTCCGAAGTTGGCTCTCTTCTCATTAATCAAGTTTGCCTTTGGCGTTCCATGCTGATTTGGTTCCTTCGCCTTTTACTGCGTTTTCCGGCTCTGGTTTGCTCGCGATCTCTCTCTCGCATACCTCCCGAGGGGGCTAGGCAGCTGCGTACGCGAGCGATTTTCTTCTGTCTGCTTTCTCACGAGTCACCCTCGTTTGAGCCTGGAAGCTGGCGCATCTCTCCTAATCCGTGCACCTCGGGTACCGCGATGCAAAGTGCCAATTCAAGGTTTGGGTGAACGGAAAATCCTCTAGCGCATCCCCTAACAATTTTTTTGCAGCTTCTGAGCAAACGCAGACACCTCGTGAAGGAAAGGGCATCCCAAATGCGCCAGGTTAAGTTATCTTTTGCGCAAAATAACAGCACGACATGGGAATAGCACGCACGTTGCATTAACATAGAACCATAGTTTGATACACGCCCCTCTGGGCCCATATTGGTTTCATTTTCTAATGCAGGGAAAAAGGAAAAAGCTAAACAAAGCGGCATTTTAACAATCCACGGAGGAAGGCCCTTAGCGACGCCTCGAGCCTAGCCAGACCCCTCCTCACGCTTCACGAAGGCGGGCCAACGAGATGACCCGCTGCCTCCCTCGAAGCGGGCGCGGCGGCACGACGGCTGGTCGTAGCCACTTCTGCTGGAGCTGTCACTGGAGGAAGAGCCGTCGTAGATGGAAGAGACGCGGTCGCCGCTGAGGCCAGGCTCGCCCTCATCCTCGTCGCGACCATCACCAAGGCCGAGCACCTCCTCACCATCGTTCGTCTTGGGGCAGCACCCGGCACGACGACCATCTTCCCCGAACACCCTCACATAGAGGGTCGACCCACCGTCATATTTGAAGTGGAGCGTGCACCGCCTGCCCAGGCCGCGCGCGCGGGCGAACGTCTGCCAGCCGGGGGCCAGGGATATGTTGCCCGCGGCGGAAGTCTCGACCACGACCCAGGAGGCCTTGCTGCAGCAACCATCCGCCTGCAACTAGAGCCCACCTGGACCAGGGGCCGGCAGTTCATCGACAAGAAAGCGCGGAAGTTGGAGCCAGTTGCCGGCCGGGTTCTCCGACCAGACAACGAACTCCGGCGACACCTCCGCTGAATGGAAGCGCGGGCAGGGAGGCCGCGCCACCATCGCGCGCCTCCCCTCGTCGGCTAGACCACCATGGTTCGGACGGTCCCCTCCGCGTGCCACGGCGCCGCCTCGAAAGTGGGCCACGGCGGGGGTCGCAACGTGCTTGTGCGGACGGTTGCGACCGCACTTGGGCGCCGGGGAACCGGGGCCCTCGCGAGGGGCCTTCCCCTTCTCGGCGGCAGAGAACTTCCTACGTGGCGCCATCGGAGGCACTTCAAGCAATGAAGCAAAGAAGAAGCAAGCAAGCGAGGAAGAGATAGGCGACGGGGGCTCCGCCCTCCCTCATTTATAGCAAGAGAAGGCCAACCGGCACCTCCCATGATCACAGGTAATGATGGATTCCCTTGCATGTCGCAGGGACTTGTCAAATCATGCAGTCATTGAGGCAGCATGGGGAAGCGGAGACGCCCACGTCCAATCAACCGCCACGCGTCAACCGAGGCCGCAGGCTTTTGGGGCTCGCGGTGCTCCGAACTTGACCCTTGGCTTCACCGCGAAGCCAAGCTCGCGTGCACCTTGGGCCCGGGGGCTACTGTCGGTGTTCTGGGAATGGGGGTCCCCAAACATGCCTGCCTGTGGCCCGCGGCATGGTCAAGCAGCAGGCCGTAAGGCCCATCTTCACCAACAAGACACCCGAGTCCCTCGCGAGGGGCCAAGCTTTGCGAGGCGGACAACAGAAGACCTCCTATGGAGTGGCCTAGCTAGGCAGGCTCACGAGGAGCGGAGATATCAAGGCAGGGCAAACCTCACAAGGCCGTCGTGACGTGAGCCATGACGAACGGCGCCAGGCGGGCGCCAGCGCGCGCAGCGTCCTTGTTTCCCCTTTGGTGCAAAGGAGGCAAGCGCAGCCGCGGAGTACCGAGGCCTCAGGCAAAGGCTTCCGTTTCTCTACAACAAGACCAAAACGAGGCGGACGACAAGGCGGAGTTCATCGTGGAGCCCAAGACGGCGTCACCCTAGAGCCTTTCACAGGCGCGGACTACCTTTTGTGAGGATAGCTTGTACTAGCTATCCCCCTTCAAATTATCCCGCCATTGTTGGCTCCCTTCCCGCTCGATATTTGGGAAGTGGACCAGGGCCTCTATAAATAGGACTAGCCACCACCATAGTGAGGGTGGATCAGACCCAGAGACACACCACAAGTTCATACGCGCAAGAACACCTCAACCTCAGGAGGATGTTCTTCCCTTGTATTGTTCATCATCAGCCCAAGAGGCAATCCACCACCACCACACTGAAGTAGGGTATTACACCACAACGGTGGCCCAAACCAGTATAAACCCTGTGTCTTTCTGTGTTGCGAGTTCGTCGAGTTCGTCCGCAAGATCTTAGCGAGCTAGAGCGTAGATCGGTAGGAGGGAAAGACTTCGAGCGCACCCCAGTGTTCGAACCTTAAGGGTTAGCCATGGCCCCACATCCGACAAAAACCTTCAGGAGCGTTATTTTTGGAAGAAAGGTGGACGGCAAGCAATCAACGAGGCGGCCACGAGGCAGGGGGCGTGCCCACCCCCCAGGGCACGCCCTCCACCCTCGTGGGCCCCTCATTGCTCCACTGACGTACTTCTTCCTCCTATATATATCCATATACCCCTCAAATATCCAGGAGCACCACGAAACCCTATTTCCACCACCGCAACCTTCTGTACCGAAGAGACCCCATCTTGGGGCCTTTTTCGAGCTCCGCCGGAGGTGGCATTGAACACGGAGGGCCTCTACATCAACTCCATGGCCCCTCCGATGATGTGTGAGTACACTACAAAAAAAAGACACATCCATGACATTTTGGGCCGAACAATTTTTTTTCTATCATACCTATGACACTTCTATGACGATAATTGTGACAAAACCCGGTATCATCGTAGATGTGGTGGGGTCCTACTTCTATGACAAAAAATCATGACAGAAAATGGGCTTTTTTTCCTGGGCGTGCCGGAGACGCAGCTACATGACATTCTTTGGGCCGTCCATGACGGAAAAAACCGTGGTAGAATCGAGGGCGAGGAAAATATCGGGGTGTTCCTGGTTACGGTGGGTGGTCGGGGCCGAGCGATGCGTGTTTCTCTTGTATGCGCACGCGCGTGGGTGCGAGGCGTTGGGATCTAACTAAACCCGAGTGATTGCACTGTAGGCTACGCGTTACTAAACCCGAGCGATCGATCAATGGATGTTAATTGAACCCGATCGAGCGATGCCTTTGCTACTGGTGCTAACTGAAGTCGATCGATGCTGCCTCTAGATGAATAGTGAGCGTTGCTGGGGGGGGGGGGTTGGATGAACAGTTCCTGGTGGGGGTGGATGAACAGGACCCCGTGGTGTTGCCCCTGTATGAACAGGACCCTGATCGATCGAGCCGGTTGGGGCTGGATGAATAGGACCCCGTGGAGGGCAGGATGAACAGGACCACCCCGTGGAGGGCAGGATGAACAGTAGACGGTGGAGGGCAGGATGAACAGTAGCCCATGGAGGGGTGGTTGAACAGGAGCCAGTGGAGAGGGCTGGTTGAACAGTAGCCGGTGGAGTAGCGCGCAGTGGAGGCTAGATGAACAGGAGCCCGGGGATGAACAGTCACAGGTGGAGGCTGGAAGAGGTCGACGGTGGATGAACAGTAGCCCATGGAGGCTAGAGGGGGTCGACGGTGGAGATGAATAGGACCACCGTTTTGACCGTAGCGCTCCAACAAGTTCGTTTCCTCCATTTTCGGTACGCCACACCCCTCCCGATCAACATGACCCCCGTTTTAACAGTAGGAGGTCTGTTTCCTCCATTTTGCGGTACGCCAGACCCCTCCTGATGAACACGATCCCATTTCGAACGTGGCCGGTCGAACACAAGGCCGTTTCCTCCGTTCTACGGTACGCCAAGCCTCGTTTCCATTGGCTATTCCGTCCAAGCCCTCCCGATGAACACGACGATGCATTCCATTCCGACCCAGCCGGTTGGCTCCCCATGAACACGACGATGACGCTGTTTCTCCGTTCCGACCCAGCCAAGGTACACGAGCCTTGGCCATACGTATGCGCGAGTAGGCGTTCGAGACCCCGCCTATACGTACGTACGTGGTCGTATTTACTTTCTTGCACCCTAGCCGATGTACGTACGTGTACATGCTACATGCACGCCTCCGCTACGACACGTGAGGGCCTCTACATCGACCAGTATGTACGTACACGTTCGCGACCAGAATGACAATGCTACGTATGCTTCGATGTAACGCCCTGAGACCGACGCTCCAGAAGACTTCCAGCTATTCCAGGTTTCGCCATGTGTTTCATTTGTGTCTGCCCCTTTTATTTTTGCATTGCATCATGTCATCATGCCATCATATCATTAATTTTTAAAACCTCAACTAAATAAATTGCATAGGTCATTGCTCTATTTAAATCGAGGGATATTCACATGGTGATTTCTCTTTAAAACATATTCAAAGTCTCCTACTATTATTAGGGAGCTATAATAAATATTTCATTTTTTGGAAATCACCATAACACACTTGCAAATAATTCTCCATGCCGTTGTTATCTCAATTCTTGTTCTCCAACCTTGCCCGTATTTATTTCATCATTTTCCGGAGCTCCACCAAAAATCCAAACATTTTTGGACCTTCCCAAACCTCACTTCCTATTCAAATCATTTGAATTTAAATCAAATGAGTTTGAATTTAATCTTTCGATCATGCCCACTTCTATTTTTCTTGGAACGAGCTCATTTTTATGAGTCCGAGAAAATACCCTCCTGCTCAAGCTCCACCTTTAACCTCTTTTTCTTTTCTTTCTCATCTCTGTTTTTTTTCCTTTCTTGTAGTAGTGAGAGAAGTAGCCCAGCAGCCTGCCTCCAAGGCCCTTCTGCGCCTAGGCCTAGCCCATCTAATCCTAACCCTAGCCCGACCCCCTCTTCTCGATCGCTCCCTCTCGTTCCCTCGCGCCGCCGCTCAGGGGAGACTCCATCCTCTCGACCCCCTTTCCCTCGTTCCCCATCGAGCTCCTTGCGCCCGATCCCCTCGCCCCCTCTCCTCGATCTTCCCCTTCCCCTCCGGTGCGCCTCCACCTCGCCCTTCTTTCTCCCTCGCGCGCGACCCCGTCGCCTCCTCCCTCCACCGGCGCCAGCCGTCCCCGTCGCCCGAGCGCTCAAGGGCAGCAGCTCCTCGAGCTCGTCGCCACTGCCTCCCCTTGCTCCCGCGCTCCGCCCTCGCCGGAGGAGAGAGCCAGGCCGGAGCCCCGTCGGCCTCCTCGTCGTCCGTCGTGCCATCTCCTGCGCCCAGTCCGCCGCCGCTGCCTTCTTCCAGCGCCACCGCCCGCTTCTCTGCCGCCGCGTCATCATCTTCAGGCACTCGAGCACGAGCTCGCCCGCACCTCGCCTGCGACTTCTCCGTGCCGGACCATCTCTGCCTCCGCCTCTCCTCGCCGTCCCCGTCCTCAAGTCCGGCGTGGTCGTCGCCCCTGCATCCTCTGCCTCGAGCAGGAGGATGACCGCATGGCCACGCTCGTTGACTTCCATGGCCGCGGCTACCATCAGCCAACCATGCAGCTCGCCCCCTGCCTCGTCCCTCTTCGACCCTGCTCATGCCCCGAGCCTCTTGTTGCCAAGGAGCACGAGCTCCTTTGCCTCGCTGCCACGCCAACCGGAGTAGCAGCCCAGCCGGTCATCCCCTTTGGACGCGCCAAGTTTGAGTACATGGACCGCCAAGTTCCTCTACCGACGCCGTGTACGACTACATCCGAGGTGGATTTCGTCAAGTACCCCTTCGGATGCGCCAAGTTCGACTACATGGTCCGTCAAGTACCTCTATCGTCGACCCTCGAAGACCCCGTGGGCCCCGAACATCCACGGGACATGAACAACTACTTCCACTACCGTCGCCACGTGAACAACTACTTCCGACGACGTCCCGTGAACGCCTACTTCCTCTACACCGCTCCGAATGCGAACCGTCTCGTTTGAACGCTTCGAAGGTATAACCCGAAACGACCGCCGTGGACCGAATGCCCGTTGTATGAGATGCCCGTGTTTGCACCATGTCCGAATTGTTCCTTGCACGTTCGCCGTAAGCCATGCCACCATTATGTGGGACACCAGGAATCCAGGATCACCCCACCATCCATGCACGCATCCGCACGCCTCCTTTTGCACCGGTATCTCCGTGAGCTACCGGAACCGATATGTTGTCGTGGCATCATTTTCGGATAGGTTGCCGTGGCACCATTTTTGTTTCGCCGCCGTAGCACCTTTTTCCTTCCGCCATGGTGACAAATGCTTCATAACTTGTTCATGTTATCGTTTTCATAACAACATTTAAAATGTTTAAACTTGTTGTTGCATTAATTGCTAAATGCATATGGGGATTTACTGGATTTGTTGTTTTTATATCCGGCCCCATTTAAATTGTTTAGATGGTATAGTTTATATTATGCTTCACCTCTTGCCATGTTTAACAACAGTTAATATTGTTGGGTAGCTTAAATGAGAGATAACTAAATAATTGATGTGGTGTTCCGTCAACATGCACCTCGTTGCATATTGAGCTCCACTTAACTTGTCGTATTGTTTGTTGCACTTTGCCATGCCATGCCTCATTAAACCGGACATGCATCATACTTGTTTGTGCATCATGACTTGTTTATGCTTGTGTGCTTACTATGTTGTTTGTTTCTTTCCGGGTTGCTTCTCTCGTTAGCTTCGGTTTCGTTCCGGAGTTGTGAGGATTCGTTCGACTTCGACCGTTTGTCTTCTTCTTGGATTCGTTCTTCTTCCTTGCGGGATCTCAGGCAAGATGATCATACCCTCGAAATCACTACTATCTTTGCTATGCTAGTTTGCTCGCTCTTTTGCCATGCCAATGCTACGATGCCTACCATTTGCTTGTCAGCCTCCCAAATTGCCATGTCAAACCTCTAACCCACCATGTCCTAGCAAACCGTTGTTTGGCTATGTTACCGCTTTGCTTAGCCCCTCTTATAGCGTTGTTAGTTGCAGGTGAAGATTGAAGTTTGTTCCTTGTTGGAACATGGAGATGTTGTTCCTTGTTGGAACATGTTTACTTGTTGGGATATCACAATATATCTTATTTAATTAATGCATCTATATACTTGGTAAAGGGTGGAAGGCTCGGCCTTATGCCTGGTGTTTTGTTCCACTCTTGCCGCCCTAGTTTCCATCATATCGGTATTATGTTCCCGGATTTTGCGTTCCTTACACGGTTGGGCTATAATGGGAACCCCTTGACAGTTCGCCTTAAGTAAAGCTCTTCCAGCAATGCCCAACATTGGTTTTACCATTTGCACTAACAACCTACCACCTTCCCTTGGGTTCTGCAGACTCAAGGGTCATCTTTATTCTAACCCCCCTCGGGCCAGTGCTCCTCTGAGTGTTGGTCCGAACTAGAGCCCTGTGCAGCGCCCCCTCGGGGAAACTCGAGGTTTGGTTTTAGTTGTACGGATTGCTCATCTGAGTGTGCCCTGAGAAAGAGATATGTGCAGCTCCTATCGGGATTTGTCGGCACATTCGGGCGGTGTTGCTGGTTTAGTTTTACCCTGTCGAAATGTCTTGTTGTACCGGGATACCGAGTCTGATCGGAACGTCTCGGGTGGAGGTCTATTCCTTCGTTGACCGTGAGAGCTTGTGATGGGCTAAGTTGGGACACCCCTGCAGGGTATTATCTTTCGAAAGCCGTGCCCGCGGTTATGGGCAGATGGGAATTTGTTAACGTCCGGTTGTAGAAAACCCAAAGTTGACCTTATTTAAAATACATCAACCGCGTGTGTAACCGTGATGGTCTCTTCTCGGCGGAGTCCGGGAAGTGAACACGGTGTTGGAGTTATGCTTGACGTAGGTTGCTATAGGATCACTTCTTGATCATACTTTTATCGACCGTGCTTTGCCCTCTCTTCTCGCTCTCTTTTGCGATTGTAGCCACCATATATGCTAGTCGCTTGCTGCAGCTCCACCTCATTACTCCATCCTTCCTATAAGCTTAAATAGTCTTGATCTCGCGGGTGCGAGATTGCTGAGTCCCCGTGGCTCACAGATACTTCCAAAACCAGTTTGCAGGTGCCTATGTTACCGTGCAGATGACGCAACGAAGCTCAAGGAGGAGCTCGATGAAGATCTTGCCCTTTGTGTTGTTTCGTTCTAGTTGATCAGTAGTGGAGCCCAGTTGGGGTCTATCGGGGACCTTTGTCGCATTTGGGGTTCTTCTTTTATTTTTGTTCCATAGTTGGACCTTGATTGTATCTGGATGATGTAATGCTTTATTCATGTAATTGTGTGAAGTGGCGATTGTAAGCCAACTATGTATCTCTTTCCCTTATGTATTACATGGGTTGTGTGAAGATTACCTCACTTGCGACATTGCTTTCAATGCGGTTATGCCTCTAAGTCGTGCTTCGACACGTGGGAGATATAGCCGCATCGAGGGCGTTACAAGTTGGTAATCAGAGCCTTCCCCGACCTTAGGAGCCCCATTGCTTGATCGTTTTTAGCGGCCGAGTTGTGTCTAGAAAAATATTTTGAGTTATTTAGGATTATATATATCGGAGAGTTAGGAATTCTTTTTACTCCCCAATCTCTTCATCGCTCTGGTAAGGCATCCTGACGTAGAGTTTTGACTCTTCTCTTCTCAAATTTCACTAAAAAAAATTTTAGGATCACGCGGGTATCTTGGAATCGGTCCGATGGTTTTATGATGAGAACATTGTCTTGGTGCCTCCTGTCAGGGGTTTAGTGGAAGTGTCCCGGGGAGTTGAGCTCTGAGGTGTTGTCGTCATAATTTTATCGTTGCAGTTCTGGAATACCTGAGTTTAGTACGCCGACATCGAAAATCTCTTTTATGCAGTTGTTGGTGAGATAACCCCGATAACCCAGTACTGAGGTGAGTACGGGAGTATTGCCATGACTTGTATAACGGATGCTTTTCGAAGGTTGAGGTAGACGATTTCCGAAGGTTTCTTGGTTATGTGTTGAAGGATGGATACAGCTAGATGTAGGATTTGTTAGTTTTGGGTGAGATATTATGCTTCCCCTGTATCCCCAACACCTGATTGCATAACCTAAAAATTTCGGGAGTTTCATAGGTGGGAATTCAAGTTGCTCTTAGGATATCTTTCCGATGGATGTATGATATGAAATTGGGGTTCGACGTCTAGTGGTCCGCCTATTCATGGTCGATTTTACAGTGGTCTCGTTGTGTCTTAAAGAGTCCTTGGCTATGCCGACTCGGGGACGCTTCGTATGTCATGTGCACTGCCTTGTACATGATGGTGCTGTACGATCGAGCCCGTGTAGGCCCCACCACGAAAACTTCGGACGAAATCTCTATCATATGTTTGTTCTGGCTTATTTTGCAAGCCAATCCTTTGTTTTGTTTTGGGTTGTGGTATTCGAGTTGCTTCGAAGTCAAATGTTGATTCCATACCTTTTCCAAATGGTGTTCTCATATTCCTATGTGAATACTAATCCTTCTTGATCATCGAGTCTGTCTTGTCAATCCTTTTTTTTAACCGGTGTGTCTCTCCTCAAGTGGATCCGTTCACGTCAACATTTGCAAGATCATTTATCACTTCTTCTCAACGGTGTTTGTTTCATCCGTCTCCAAGTTTCCTTTGTTTTTCCCACCCTCCCTCCCTTTTGTTTTTCTTCAAGGACTAAGATTTCTTCTTCAAGTATCCATTTTATTGATGGGAAGTTTCTCCATTCTTTTCCGTCAATGTTCTTATCCGGTGATTCACATGAAGATTCTAATGGAGCTTCAAGTTCATCATTCCTCGTTCTTTTCTTCTCCAGTGGATTTAATTCAAGCTTTGGTATTAAGCATACTCCTTTTCTTTTTTTTTCCAATGCTTTTCTTATGCCGGTGCACCTCTTAATCATCCATCTCTCGCTATTCAATTATTCTGGAATGCTCAAGATATCTCGAAGATTCGTGTTTCCACTATGCATTCATTCAAGATCTTTCGAGGATGTTCTCTCATTCAAGTCTTTTATTTCAACCGGTGCATTATCTCTCTTCAAATTGTTCAACGGTGTTTCTTTTGAGTGGGCCCTAACCCACAGGTCTTTTCCCAGGATCTTACCTGACTCTTCTATTTTCCCAGATCTATCCTAAATTCTTCTCCATGTTTGACGTAAGAATAAGTTATCATTAGTCAAATGCTTTTCTCCAAGATCTTTCAAATTCTTTTCATAGTTGGCTCAACCTCTTCGCTTTTGATTCTTCCGGTGTGCCTCAATAATTCTTGGTGGTGTTTCTCGTTGTCATTCTCATCATTTGAAGACCGAAGAAGAGTTTCTCTTTAATTTTGCTCTATTCTCTTCAAGATTCATGGTGCTAGCTTGTTGCCATCCTCTCATAATTGTTTTCGATTATGAGAATCTTTTTCACCCATCAGGAGATATTCAAGAGTCTTCTCAGTTTGTCATCCGGAGTCCATCAATTCAGGTTTATTCATTCTCAGCCGTCAGTTATCATTCTCCTATCTTGCCGGTGCATCTATCGAATATCCTCTAATCAGTTCTTGATCTCTTTGTTCTCATGTATCTAGTTTGTCTCAAGCACCTTCGTTCATTTGCTAATTCTTACCGGTGATGCACCCCTACTTCGATCATTTTCAATTCTTACGGTGGTTCTTTCAAGATCTCTCTTCCTTGTTCATCATATCAATTCATTTGTTGTTCCAATCCTACGGTGGTTCGTTGAAGACCTTCTCAAGTTTACGCTATATCTCTTTTAATCCTTTCTACGAGAATAAGTAGTATGCCAAATCCGTTGATTGTCGTCAATTTAATTGGTGAAGGATAAGCATAACATAATTCTTATTCTTGTTCATCCAAGTGACTAATTCTTTATTCCGGAGGCCCTTAAAATTCTCGGTTTCATTTGTTTCATCTTCTCTTTTTCCCGGAGTTCCAAGCTCTAATTATCACGGAGATCCATCTAAATCATTGCAAGGCTTCACCTTGTGTTTTCAACTTCTCTTTCTTTTATCATCATTTTCTAACCGGAGTTCTTCATGGAGGCTCTACATGATGCTTCGTCAAGGTTTCCTTTCATTCTTCAATTGTTCTTCAAGATTTCTCTCGAAGTTAAGATCCACCAAGCTATACTCTAAAATAAACATGGTGCTCAACGCATGTTTTGTTTTGAGTAGTTCAAGCATTCTTCATCTTGCATTCCGAAGTGCAATTCTTTCTACCATATTTTGGAGGTGGTATTATGTCATTCTTGATAATTTGAGTTCATGTTCCATGATTCACATGTTGTTAATAATGAGTTATTTTTAAATCCATCAACCTCGTTGTTGGAGTTATCTTGTGTCATATTTCACCTAAAAGCCTTCCATTGGGAATGTTGCTATTTGTGGTGCTTGCCAATGATCCAAGTTATCTCTTTATCATCTTGGTGGAAGAAGTTTTCATCTCTTCGTTGATCTCAAGCAAGCAATTGTTTCCGTTAGTGGACGGTTGTCACCTCATAATTTTGAGATGTTTTCCATAAGCCCACTACAAGCTTGTGCTTTTCGTTGTTGATTTTCCAACAACTCCGTTCAATTCTTCTTTGCAAGGATGCTTTCCAAACTCTTTTGTGGCAGAAGTTGGCATTTTCTTCTCCATTCTGTTATTCCAATGATATATCTTCTATTATTTCTTTCGGAGGCATTGTGACGTTGCTCTTTTCACTCACCATCTCGATTTGTGAGGATCGTGTTCTTTTCTTGCTTATCCATTTAACCGGAGTGTCGTGTTTTCATTCGAGTTCTCTAATCTTATCAAGTTTTCCCTCCTTCCTCAACTGGAGAGCTGTCTGAAATCCTTCTTACCCATTGTGTCATTCTTTCAATAGTTCCGGAGGCAGTGTGTTGTTGATTTCATCAAGTAACATCCCATCTTCTCAAGTTCATGTTCTATTCCTTCCATGTTCAACCGGAGTACTGCCCGAATTCTTCCCCTCTCATCTTGTTTTAACCGGAGTGGTTTCGAATTCTATCTTGTCCATTAAACTCTTGATTCATGTCTTTGCAACTTTCAAGTTCTCGTAATGTTCCTTGTTCCTCTTTCTAATGGATTGTTTGCAATCTCGTTCATCTCCTTTGTATTCTTTCTTTCAATTTGTTCAACCTCTCAAGGTTCTTTGGTTTCACTCATTGGTCAAAGAAGCAACTTAGTTTTACCTCTTCTCTTCCTCTTCCATTTCTCTCCGGTGCCATCCTAGATCTCGGGACGAGATCCTCTTGTAGTGGTGGAGTGTTGTAACACCCCGAGACCGATGCTCCAGAAGACTTCCAGCTATTCCGGGTTTCGCCATGTGTTTCATTTGTGTCTGCCCCTTTTATTTTTGCATTGCATCATGTCATCATGCCATCATATCATTAATTTTTAAAACCTCAACTAAATAAATTGCATAGGTCGTTGATCTATTTAAATCGAGGGATATTCACATGGTGATTTCTCTTTAAAACATATTCAAAGTCTCCTACTATTATTAGGGAGCTATAATAAATATTTCATTTTTTGGAAATCACCATAACACACTTGCAAATAATTCTCCATGCCGTTGTTATCTCAATTCTTGTTCTCCAACCTTGCCCGTATTTATTTCATCATTTTCCGGAGCTCCACCAAAAATCCAAACATTTTTGGACCTTCCCAAACCTCACTTCCTATTCAAATCATTTGAATTTAAATCAAATGAGTTTGAATTTAATCTTTCGATCATGCCCACTTCTATTTTTCTTGGAACGAGCTCATTTTTATGAGTCCGGGAAAATACCCTCCTGCTCAAGCTCCACCTTTAACCTCTTTTTCTTTTCTTTCTCATCTCTGTTTTTTTTTCTTTCTTGTAGTAGTGAGAGAAGTAGCCCAGCAGCCTGCCTCCAAGGCCCTTCTGCGCCTAGGCCTAGCCCATCTAATCCTAACCCTAGCCCGACCCCCTCTTCTCGATCGCTCCCTCTCGTTCCCTCGCGCCGCCGCTCAGGAGAGACTCCATCCTCTCGACCCCCTTTCCCTCGTTCCCCATCGAGCTCCCTGCGCCCGATCCCCTCGCCCCCTCTCCTCGATCTTCCCCTTCTCCTCCGGTGCGCCTCCACCTCGCCCTTCTTTCTCCCTCGCGCGCGACCCCGTCGCCTCCTCCCTCCACCGGCGACAGCCGTCCCCGTCGCCTAAGCGCTCAAGGGCAGCAGCTCCTCGAGCTCGTCGCCACTGCCTCCCCTTGCTCCCGCGCTCCGCCCTCGCCGGAGGAGAGAGCCAGGCCGGAGCCCCGTCGGCCTCCTCGTCGTCCGTCGTGCCACCTCCTGCGCCCAGTCCGCCGCCGCTGCCTTCTTCCAGCACCACCGCCCGCTTCTCTGCCGCCGCGTCATCGTCTTCAGGCACTCGAGCACGAGCTCGCCCGCACCTCGCCTGCGACTTCTCCGTGCCGGACCATCTCTGCCTCCGCCTCCCCTCGCCGTCCCCGTCCTCAAGTCCGGCGTGGTCGTCGCCCCTGCATCCTCTACCTCGAGCAGGAGGATGACCGCATGGCCACGCTTGTTGACCTCCATGGCCGCGGCTACCATCAGCCAACCACGCAGATCGCCCCCTGCCTCGGCCCACTTCGACCCTGCTCATGCCCCGAGCCTCTCGTTGCCAAGGAGCACGAGCTCCTTTGGCTCGCTGCCACGCCAACCGGAGTAGCAGCCCAGCCGGTCATCCCCTTTGGACGCGCCAAGTTTGAGTACATGGACCGCCAAGTTCCTCTACCGACGCCGTGTACGACTACATCCAAGGTGGATTTCGTCAAGTACCCCTTCGGATGCGCCGAGTTCGAATACATGGTCCGTCAAGTACCTCTACCGTCGACCCTCGAAGACCCCGTGGGCCCCGAACATCCACGGGACATGAACAACTACTTCCACTACCATCGCCACGTGAACAACTACTTCCGACGACGTCCCGTGAACGCCTACTTCCTCTACACCGCTCCGAATGCGAACCGTCTCGTTTGAACGCTTCGAAGGTATAACCCGAAACGACCGCCGTGGACCGAATGCCCGTTGTATGAGATGCCCGTGTTTGCACCATGTCCGAATTGTTCCTTGCACGTTCGCCGTAAGCCATGCCACCATTATGTGGGACACCCGGAATCCAGGATCACCCCACCATCCATGCACGCATCCGCACGCCTCCTTTTGCACCGGTATCTCCGTGAGCTACCGGAACCGATATGTTGCCGTGGCATCATTTTCGGATATGTTGCCGTGGCACCATTTTTGTTTCGCCGCCGTGGCACGTTTTTCCTTCCGCCATGGTGACAAATGCTTCATAACATGTTCATGTTATCGTTTTCACAAAATTGCATAAAACTTGTATATGTCATCCGCATCATGATAACAACAATTAAAATGTTTAAACTTGTTGTTGCATTAATTGCTAAATGCATATGGGGATTTACCGGATTTGTTGTTTTTATATCCGGCCCCATTTAAATTGTTTAGATGGTATAGTTTATATTATGCTTCACCTCTTGCCATGTTTAACAACAGTTAATATTGTTGGGTAGCTTAAATGAGAGATAACTAAATAATTGATGTGGTGTTCCGTCAACATGCACCTCGTTGCATATTGAGCTCCACTTAACTTGTAGTATTGTTTGTTGCACTTTGCCATGCCATGCCTCATTAAACCGGACATGCATCCTACTTGTTTGTGCATCATGACTTGTTTATGCTTGTGTGTTTACTATGTTGTTTGTTTCTTTCCGGGTTGCTTCTCTCGTTAGCTTCGGTTTCGTTCCGGAGTTGTGAGGATTCGTTCGACTTCGACCGTTTGTCTTCTTCTTGGATTCGTTCTTCTTCCTTGCGGGATCTCAGGCAAGATGATCATACCCTCGAAATCACTACTATCTTTGCTATGCTAGTTTGCTCACTCTTTTGCCATGCCAATGCTACGATGCCTACCATTTGCTTGTCAGCCTCCCAAATTGCCATGTCAAACCTCTAACCCACCATGTCCTAGCAAACCGTTGTTTGGCTATGTTACCGCTTTGCTTAGCCCCTCTTATAGCGTTGTTAGTTGCAGGTGAAGATTGAAGTTTGTTCCTTGTTGGAACATGGAGATGTTGTTCCTTGTTGGAACATGTTTACTTGTTGGGATATCACAATATATCTTATTTAATTAATGCATCTATATACTTGGTAAAGGGTGGAAGGCTCGGCCTTATGCCTGGTGTTTTGTTCCACTCTTGCTGCCCTAGTTTCCGTCATATCGGTGTTATGTTCCCGGATTTTGCATTCCTTGCACGGTTGGGCTATAATGGGAACCCCTTGACAGTTCGCCTTAAGTAAAGCTCTTCCAGCAATGCCCAATATTGGTTTTACCATTTGCACTAACAACCTACCACCTTCCCTTGGGTTCTGCAGACTCAAGGGTCATCTTTATTCTAACCCCCCCCCCCCGGGCCAGTGCTCCTTTGAGTGTTGGTCCGAACTAGAGCCCTGTGCAGCGCCCCCTCGGGGAAACTCGAGGTTTGGTTTTAGTTGTACGGATTGCTCATCTGAGTGTGCCCTGAGAAAGAGATATGTGCAGCTCCTATCGGGATTTGTCGGCACATTCGGGCGGTGTTGCTGGTTTAGTTTTACCCTGTCGAAATGTCTTGTTGTACCGGGATACCGAGTCTGATCGGAACGTCTCGGGTGGAGGTCTATTCCTTCGTTGACCGTGAGAGCTTGTGATGGGCTAAGTTGGGACACCCCTGCAGGGTATTATCTTTCGAAAGCCGTGCCCGCGGTTATGGGCAGATGGGAATTTGTTAACGTCCGGTTGTAGAAAACCCGAGGTTGACCTTATTTAAAATACATCAACCGCGTGTGTAACCGTGATGGTCTCTTCTTGGCGGAGTCCGGGAAGTGAACACGGTGTTGGAGTTATGCTTGACGTAGTTTGCTATAGGATCACTTCTTGATCATACTTTTATCGACCGTGCTTTGCCCTCTCTTCTCGCTCTCTTTTGCGATTGTAGCCACCATATATGCTAGTCACTTGCTGCAGCTCCACCTCATTACTCCATCCTTCCTATAAGCTTAAATAGTCTTGATCTCGCGGGTGCAAGATTGCTGAGTCCCCGTGGCTCACAGATACTTCCAAAACCAGTTTGCAGGTGCCTATGTTACCGTACAGATGACACAACCAAGCTCAAGGAGGAGCTCGATGAAGATCTTGCCCTTTGTGTTGTTTCGTTCTAGTTGATCAGTAGTGGAGCCCAGTTGGGGTCGATCGGGGACCTCTGTCGCATTTGGGGTTCTTCTTTTATTTTGGTTCCATAGTCGGACCTTGATTGTATCTGGATGATGTAATGCTTTATTCATGTAATTGTGTGAAGTGGCGATTGTAAGCCAACTATGTATCTCTTTCCCTTATGTATTACATGGGTTGTGTGAAGATTACCTCACTTGCAACATTGCTTTCAATGCGGTTATGCCTCTAAGTCGTGCTTCGACACGTGGGAGATATAGCCGCATCAAGGGCGTTACATTCGACCAGGTGGGTCCCGACTGTCAGGCAGTTCCTTGCATGCGATTATGTAGCTGGTGGGTCCCAGCAGTCAGGGGGCAAATCTTTTTTTTTGCCCGGACGCACTTCCTTGCATGCGAAGATGTAGCTGGTGGGTCCCAGCAGTCAGGGGTAAACGTTTTTTTCATGAAATACGGTGGCCCGTCCGATGGGTCCCCGCTATCAGGTGGAGGAATAATTATTTTGCGCATAATAAGGAGGCACTTCCTTGCTGCAGCTGTGGACCCAGCTGTCAGCCTCTCCACGTACAGTCCACGTCCGATGGAAGCCGTTCCTTGACCACATTGACCATGCCGCGCCGAGAGCACCAGGCCGATGGACGATGGTGAGGCCTAGGAAGGGGACGATGCGGCAGTGGATGCCCATGCGTAGAGGAGTACTTTGGTTCACTGGCTCACTGCGGTGTGAGGCTGTCGTCGCCGCAGAATAACAGGGGGTGTGGGTGAGTAGAGGGATGGCCTGGCTAGTGGTGGGAATAGTAGGGGGTGGTGAGGCCTCCGCGGCAGCACAGCCGACCACGAGAGGCAGGAGCATGCGGCACAACCGGCGCTGCTTTGGGCGGCTGGAGCAACAAAAGCAGAGGTTGAAGAAGCACTACGGCCGTTGGATGGACATCATACGGTCACTGGAGCTAGAATTGTTCATACTGACTAAGTTGGCAAAGCACTCCGTCCCCGTCAACTAAGTAGGCCCGCACGTCAGCCTCCCACCAAGGTGGGTCCAAACCAGTAGGGGGAGTATTCATTTTTTTGTGCGTAATAAGGAGGCACTTCCGTGGGTCCGAGCTGACAGTGGGGGGAAAGTTTTTTTCGCGCAATACGGTGGCCCGTCCGGTGGGTCCCAGCAGTTAGGGGGAAACATTTTTTTCGCGAAATACGGCGGCCCGTCCGGTGGGTCCCTGCTGTTAGGTGGAGGAATAATTATTTTCCGTGTAATAAGGAGGCACTTCCTTGTTGCCGTCGTGGACCCAGCTATCAGCCTCTCCACGTACAGTCCATGTCCGATGGAAGCCATTTGTTGACCACGTTGACGACGAGGCCTAGGAAGGGGACGACGCTGAGCCGGGGAAGACGCGGCAGCGGAAGCCCGCGCGGAGAGGAGTATGAGGGTTCACTGGTTCGACTGTGGTGTGAGGCTGCCGTCGCCGTGGAATAACAGGGGGTGTGGGTGAGTAGAGGGATGGCCTGGCCAGCGGTGGGAGTAGTAGGGGGCGGTGAGGCCTCTATGGCATCACAACCGGCCACGGGAGGCAGGAGCACGCGGCATGACCGACGCTACTTTGGGCGGCTGGAGCAAGAAGACCAGAGGTTGAAGAAGCACTACGGCCGTTGGATAGACATCGTACGGTCACTGCAGCTAGAATCGTTTATATTGACTAAGTTGACAATGCCCTTGGTACGCGTCAACTTAGTAGGCCCACAGGTCAGCCTCTGAAACGGTGCGCCCCAGATGTCAGGGGGAGGAATCATTTTTTGGGCGGCTGAAGCAAGAATATCCGAGATTGAAGAAGAAGCAACACATCCGTTGGATGGACATCCAACGGCCATAGCTGCTAGAACCGTGTGTTGTTGACAAAGCCTTGCATACACGTCAACTTAGTTTTTTTAGGGGACGCGTCAACTTAGAAGGCCCACAAGTGTTTGGCAGAGAACATATAGCCCATTTGCGATTTGTAAGAATGTACAACCCATTTTTTATTCTAATGGAATTTACTACGGCCCATTTACAGTTTGTTAAAAGTACAACCCATTTTCTAGCTAGGACAACGATTAATAATTTCAACCAACCGCTCAAAATAGAATTAAAAAAAATCCCACATTTTTATGGGATCCGAAATATTTTTATCCGAAATTTCTAGTCAGATTAAATATAATATCAAAATAAAGTTGTATTACGTTAAAATCCAACGAAATATTGCGCGCGCAACAAGTAATGAAATTAAAATTTTCAAATTCCGAAAATAATATATTTTTTAAACTAATTACGCGCTTGGTGCATTTTTTATAGTCACTGCCCAGTTATTATAGTTACATCCCATTTATTATTTCTTAAAGTCCATTTTCTTGTTAAGCCTAGTGCATACATCCTAGGAAAGTTTGTAACCCAGCGGGGCGGAGATTAACAAGTTGACCCAGATATTGTGTACAACTGTCGGACCAGTTGCGTTGCTGATGTTGAAAAAAGGCCTCTGTACTACAGTAGAACCTAACATGGCTACTCAGCCACATTCAGCAACGCCGGAAAGGCCCAAACAAGGCGTCTATACAACTTTTTGAAGTCATCGAGCTTAATTAATAACTTAAGAGAAAGTTAGATTACAGTGGAACCTATTTAAAGGATGTCACAAGCAAAGAAATAATTTAACAGGTCCCACTTGTGCGTGTGTGCGTGTGTGTGTGTGTGTGTGAGAGAGAGAGGCATCGGTCGATGCTCGTAAATACATCTTTCAGCCATATGCATTGCTGATGCTCCGTAAAAACTTATATAGTTGACACAATCATATAGAACATCATAGCACAATCAGGATGGAAGCAGTGGATCGCTATGGCTAGGGCTATGTTGAAACCAACGAACTCATACATAATGGTTTATCAATGACAGGGAAATATCTTGAATGATGTGCAAAGAAAACAGACAGACAACACAATAAGTTCTGCTAGCACATTAAGTTGACGTACAACCCTTTCTAAAAAAAGTCCAGGTACAAAATTAGAACAGGTCACAAACAAATGTACTGGCACATCAATGCTTCACACCCATAGCTCGGATTTAACTAGTATCTGAAAAGATTCAGTTGTTACCTCAAATTAAAGCACATCCAGGCAGCCAGCCCTGCCTCTTTTCCCAAAGAAGCAGTGGCCTCCGCCGCGCGATGGAGTAGGCCATGTGCCGTCCATCGTTCCGAGCAACACGGGGAAAGTATGACGTTGACTCCTATAATGGACGTCGTCGACGGACCCTGGCACCAGCGGCGGCGGCAGGACTTCGATTGATGGATTGACCACTTCTTCGACATGCACGAACAGTCGATACACGTACATCCCTAACGTGGTCCGCGGCGGCCTTGTTTGCAAAGAATAGTACAACCCCTGTTCCTGCACCGGTATCTCAACACCAATCACCTTCAGTATGGTGGACAGCTTCTTCATCCATGCCATAACCGTCAGAGCCCAGCTGTCTAGAGGAACAAACATACTTACGAGCTCACCTCCAAGGTCGTTGATAAGCTCATTCATGGACTCCCTGTTCCAAGCACATCGAGGCATGCCGTGGAAGGTAAGCTTTGTTTCAAACTCAAGCTCAGAGGGCACCGATCCCCATCTTGGGTGCCACCGATCAAAGCTCACCAGTGCACCATCGCAGAACAAACACCGGGAAGATTCGAACACACGACTGCAGTTGAAAGTTGTCTGGAACCTGACGAAGAAATCAGCCGGTGGTGTACAGACTTCGACGAGCAAGTCACTTATTTGGATGCCGTGCGCAATGCCAAGAGCTTTGACAAGGTCGTCCGGCGAGACGGGAGGCCGATCGCTGTTGATGGTTACCATCAGCACTTTGCCGGCAAACTGGTCGTCAAGCGCCACCATGCCACTGTTGAGCGACAGCATGCAGCGACCGAAGGCAGGACGGACCACAGGATCTCCGGCTTGGAGATCCGCGTTGACCGGTGACATGATAGTGAGCTTGAGTACATGCAGTACAGGAGGGGGATTTGGGGGAACTAGAGTAGGAATTGAGATTCCAGAGGTGGGGGAGGGGCGGGAGATTGGGGATGAAAAGGTACCTTGAATTTTGAACATGCGCCAATATGCTCTCGACGCGCAAGCGCACGAAAACACCGGTCATTACAAGAAATATGTCAACTTGTGACCTTGACTATTGGTCACTTAATGGTCATTATTTTCCATTTGTGACCTTTTTGTGACCAAAAATAGATGGTCAAAAGCTGGTGGTCGTAAACTGAAGTTAACGACCTTCTCTATGAGAAGGTTGTAGACGTTTACGACCAAAATATGCCTACTGTTTCGTTTTGGTCACTAGCAGCCTCCCCAGGCCAAGTAGGCATCCGACGTGGCAATCTGATGTGGCACAAGAATCAGCCCGGTCCATTCAGTGTTTTACATGGGCCAAGCCCATTAATTCAGCCCATTTATATTTTTTCCCTATGAATTTTTTGTTAGCTTCATGGACCAAGCCCAACAGCCATTTATTCTTTTGGGCCAGCCTTTTACAGTATACATTTTTTGGGCCTCGGTGTTTTTCCAGCCCACTTGTCAGTTTTCTTTTATTTCTTTCTCATTTTAAAGTAGGTCGCCAGGATCACTCTTTCTGTACCACACGTTAGTTTTATATTTGTGCAATTAGATAACTTGATTCAAAAAGAGCCAATAAGGCATAATATTTCATACAACATACAAGCAAAGTAAATTACAATGATACAGATAACTAGTTCCGTGAGCTAAAACGCATTGCTGGTAACCAATACAAATCTGGTTTTTAGCTAAAATACAAATCTGGTAACAGTGAGATAATAGTACAAATATGGTATTTAGCTAAAATACAACTAAATAAACAAATAACTAGTCCAGTGAGCTAATCGCATTGCTGGGTGTGGATTTTCTTCAGGATTCTTCTTCCTAGAGCTCCAACTTCTGAAGATTGAAGGCCAGCATCTGCAAATAATAAATTATGATAAGTTAAAAACATAATCAAGTGAATCCGTGAATATAAAATTCTCATAATGAGGAAAAATTGCTGCAAAACTTTAGATTTAACAAGAAACAATGCATATCACATTCTCATAATAGCAACACGGAGATATATTTTGCAAATGATGGACAGTACAAGTACAAGCTACAAGCAAATGATGTTCCACTTTAGAATAGGGCACATGCATCAATGTTTATAGTCAGGAACAAAGAAGACAGTGCTGGAAGAGGCCAAAGAGATGAAATACCCTGGGTTGGCCGAAGATGGTGAAATGATGGTTTGCTTGTTCTTAGACAGCTCAAGGAGCACCTGATATCAAAAAATAGGCGTTTAAAGGAAAAAATAGCCTGATTGTAGGCTCCAATTAGCCTGCATACAACAAGTAATAAAACTGTTAGGAGTGAGCATACAGTTACGAGCAGCATGCATAAAACAACTTTGATGATGTAATATTTACTAAAAATGACAGGCCAGGTTTCAAGTATAAACGACTAATGGAGCATGCAACAAATTAAAGAAGAATGTTCGACAGTTCAAGACATTCAGGAAAATAAATAAGAAAGGGATTGCACAGTCGAGCTGGTACTATGCATAAATGGCAATCTAACTCATCACACATTGGAACAGAGCTGCTCAGCCTATGAACAGAGGGACTCCATAAAATGGGAATGGTACTTCTCCTAGCAAACCTACTCATTACACAATTATTTGGTGATACATTCAATCTGGTTAAGCACCAATCAGCCAAATGCGGATCGTTCTTGAACAGAGACAGAGAATCTATGCCACAAAGTATCATTCTACTCCATCATAGGGAGCAGCACTAGCACAAGATACCAAGTGAGATATCCATGTGTTACAATAAAGCATGGACTGTATCCCTTTTCATAATTTGCTACTGAATCAGAATGATAGCACTAGCACAACACAATGATAGAATTTGTATACAGTTGTTTCTCCATGAAGTATCATCCTACCTTACCCAGTATCTAGAATTTAGCATCAGGAAAGCCAAAGATTGCAGTCAGACACCCTGACACGACAAGCGACCCTAACTGTACAACAACTCAAGTCAAACAGACACAATAATACAACATCACCAATCATGTCAACCCTCACCAAACTGAATCCTACTGAGACAAGCCAACAGAACAACACCAGGAAATTGAAAAAATATGCGATACACCAACGACGACGGCAGAATCCGATGGTCTCATCTGTTCCCCCATGGGCACAACGAGCCTGGCGTCGCACTCGCGGCTGCACGTGATGCAGTGCAGCCACCAGCGGGCTCGCAGGGTGATGAAGTGCTTTTCAGGAGATGTGAGGCACCAGACAACAATCTTGAGCATCCTTGCAAACTGGCTGCTGCTACACTGCTTCATGTCCTGCAACAACAGCAGCAACAACAAGAACAAGCTCTTCAGTTCACCAGTTGGTCCGTGCATGCTGACAAGAGCAACGGTATTCCTAGTGAAAATTGAACTTGGGGTTTGACAAATCAAACAACAGACATCAAGGACAACTGAAGCACTTGAGCTCTTTTATATTCTCAAAGATAGCAGAAAACACACGAATTAGTACAAATATATTATGCTTAGCCAGTGCTAAGAATTCAAGTGTTGCACAGTAATAGACCCACCCCTCCCCTAATAAGTAATGCTTTTTAAATGTCTGATTAGTCAGAGATGGTTAAATAATTGCGTTCCTTGCTATTGAATTGCTTGCACTGTAATGAGGGTAAAAGTATTCTACTAGTAATGTATAGTATATTAGTATATTATGCTTGTCAAATGTTACAGGCTTCACATTTTAAGCATTTTATAGTAATTTATCGCCCTACTGTCCCTCAAATAACTAGTTAACCAGAGAAGGCTAATAACTAGCAGATTTGCCATTATTGAATAGCTTGCACTGCTGTACTTACGACCAGCAGTATTTCTAGTGAAAACTGAACTTGGAACATTTGACAAATCCCAAGGCCAGAATCTAGAAATCACGGTCGGAATCCCAAGGGAGTGACCTCATTTGCCGAACCCTAGCTGATCTGGAGGGGGCGCTATGACGACGCCGACGAGCGTGGCCGGCAAGATGCCAAAGACGAAGTCGCCGAAGCAGATGCTGCAGCTCTGAGGCGCGGGCTGTGGTGTTCGTGCCACGGGCCGGGCGCGCGAGGACGCTCGGGCTCCTCCCACTTCTCCTCCAAGGCCTCCTCCGTGCGCTGCTCCCACGCAAGCCCTGCATGCCACCCAATGAGAGGAGAGGAGCGTGTCTATTAGGAACCACGATCGAGGGAGGGGAGGCGTGGGAGAGGGAGCGAGGGAAACGCGCTCCAGGAGACCCGAGGATCCCATTGACATCATCGCCATCCTGATTGCTGGAGACCCGTGGCCGGCGTGTAGCGTCGCAACCGCAAACCGTAAGTAGACCACGCGCGCGCCACGGTCCGGCCAGCTCGACGGAGCGGCGTGCATCGAAGCAACATGCGCGCGCCGGCGAGAAAGCCTGCCATGACGCCATAGCCGAGAAGGAGGCTGGGGAATGCCATGGCTGTGCGTGGACTGGTGGACGTGGGGGATGAATGGTGCGGTGGTGGTGGGTATCTCGATCGGATCTAGAGAATGGGGGGCGGGGGCCGGGGCAGTGGCGGTGGGAATCGTGGGAGGGGGAGGAAGGCGGGGGTGGCGGGGTGTCTCGATCGGATCTGGAGAAGGGGAAAGGATGAGGGTGGGTGGGTGGGTGGGTTAGGGTTTGGGTTTCTCGGGAGAAGCTTCACCGTCGATGTGTGCGTAATGGATGGCTCAGATCGTGTCCAACTGGGCGATCCGCGTGAACGTGGTTCCTCTCTTCTCATTGGCTAGTTGTCTGGCAATGGAATCTTTAAATTTTGTACCCAAATCACCGACTTTTAAATAAAAGACTACAAATCTGTGTTGTAAAAATGGGCCACATCCTTTTTTTCAAAAATATTAGTCCACAATTTATGTACAATTAACTAAAAAAATAATGTCAAGATGTTTCCTTCCACACCTCATATCTATCTATTACAGAAAAAAGAAAACTCTAACCGTTTATTTGATGGATTAGAAAATCACAACCATTTATTTTGCCGTTTTGACCGCATTTTGAAACAGGCATAAAAAATTCAAACAAATTCAAAAAAATGGAAACCCTTCCCATTGTGTCATTATATGTGGCCGAGTTACTAGGAAAAATAATAAACTTGTAATACGATAATTATTTTTAAAAAGTCTTCTTGGAAACGAGCTATCATGTGTGGAGATCAATGGCTTTCAAGCCAAATGATCAATCTTATGGCCACATACATGGCATAGTTTGTTGAAATGATCTCATATTGTGCACATGGGTGCATATTGGAATGGAAACCAATGTTGCCTAAGGAAATTTTCATTTTCTTTGGACGAAAAAATCATTTTCCAATTTTCAAGTGCCCAAAATGAGGTTTTTTTTGTGAAGAACCGACCAAATAATTGTTGCAAATTTGGACCAAATCAATTTTATAAAATACTAGGACATATTTAATGCACAATTGACCAAATGGTTGCGTGTCACAAGTTTTGATCCACCTCTGGTGAAAAAGACAAATTTCTGCCGATTCAATTACAAGCGGGTCAAATTTGAACGGCACCTGCCTCATAGTTTGCTCTATATTTTTCCCAAAAATAATTTTTAGGTACAAAAGTATCTCTTTAATCATAAAAACACCAAAAAATCCCAAGATTCAACCACTAGCTAGGAACGGTCAAGCCGGTCGTTTTGACCGCATTTTGAAACGGGCTTAAAAAATTCAAAAAAATCAAAAAAAATGGAAAACCTTCGCATTGTGTCATAATATGTGACCAAGTTTCCAGGAAAAATAATAAACTTGTAATAGGGTAATTATTTTTAAAAAGTGTTCTCAGAAATGAGCTATCATCCGTGAAGATTCATGGCTTTCAAGCCAAATGATCAAACTTATGGCCACATTCATGGCATAGTATGTTCAAATGATCTCATATTATGCACAAGGGTGCATATTGGAAAGGCAAACAATGTTGCCTAAGGGACTTTTTATTTTCTTTGCACGGAAAATTCTTTTTCCATTTTCTGAGTGTCCGAATTGAGTTCTTTTTGTGAAGGACCTACCATATATTTGTTGCAAAATTGGACCAAATCATTTTTCTAAAATACTAGGCCATATTTTATTCACAATTGACCAAATGATTGGGTGTCAAAAGCCTTGATCCACCTCTGGTGAAAAAGACAAATTCCCGCCGATTCAGTAGGAAGCGGGTCCAATTTGAACTGCAACTACCTCATAGTTTGCTCTTTATTTTTTCAAAAAATCATTTCTAGATACATAAGTATCTATTTAATCGGAGAAACATCAAAAGTTTTCCAAGATTCAACCACTAGCTAGGAACGGTCAAACCTGCCGTTTTGATCGCATTTTGAAACGGGCATAAAAAATTTAAAAAAAATCAAAAATTTGGAAAACCTTCGCATTGTGTCATTATATGTGATCAAGTTTCTAGGAAAAATAATAAAATTGTAATACGGCAATTATTTTAAAAAAGTGTTCTCGGAAATGAGCTATCATGCGTGAAGATTCAATGGCTTTCAAGCCAAATGATCAATCTTATGGCCACATTCATGGCATAGTTTGTTCAAATGATCTCATATTATGCACAAGGGTGCATATTGGAATGGCAAACAATGTTGCCTAAGGGACTTTTTATTTTCTTTACACGGAAAATTCATTTTCCATTTTCCGAGTGCCCGAATTGAGTTCTTTTTGTGAAAGACCTACCATATATTTGTTGCAAAATTGGACCAAATCATTTTTATAGAATATTAGGCCATATTTAATGCATAATTGACAAAATGGTTTGGTGTCAAAAGTTTTGATCCACCACTTGTGAAAAAGACAAATTTCTGCCGATTCAGTAGGAAGCGGGTCAATTTTGAACTGCATCTACCTTATTGTTTGCTCTTTCTTTTTTCCGAAAATCATTTATAGTTACATAATTATCTATTTAATCATAAATACATGGTTTGGTGGCGATACGTCGAGGTTTGGATGTGGCCTAGGGCCCCAACTCCAAAGCGCGTAAACTCGCATGCCCGCCGCATGGTCACCGCGTGACCTTGGTGTTGACATGCTTTCTGGGAGGCCTAGGCATGTCTTGTGGGTTGGGCACTCCTCGGGTAGGTGCTAGGAACAAAATTACAATAGAAGAATCTCACGTGGAGACTGACCTATGCTCAGCGATGAATTAGCAGCCATGTGTTTGATTAGCGGTACGGGAAATGCACATGGCCAATGGGCGTGAGTTTTGGCCGAGGATGATCATCTACTAAGGAGAATGTCTTCACAAATTTTTAGCTCAAAAGGAGGATCCTAGGTGGTACTTGCTTTGCAAAGTACCACGCTGGACAAAAATATGAATGTTGAAGCTGGGCTCAAAATAATGAATAGATTGAGCTGAAATTTGGTGGAGCATGGTTATTTGGGCCTAGGAAAGCATTGTAGAAAATTGATACCATTTGTACATGGCAAAGTAGTACTTCCTTCACAATGCTCTTCTATGGACAGAAACTTGGGAAAACTAGTGAGAGAGATTGGATGAATGAAATGAGCTAAAAATTGGTGTAGGTAAGTCACATAGGTATGGTCATGCGCTGGTAAATTTTCAGATCATTTGGGTAAGCCTAGCTAGTACTTACTTCATAAAGCTTCTCTCGAGGTAGAAACTTTGGAAATTTCCTGAGAAAGATTTACTAGGAAAATTGAGCTGAATATTATCATGTGGCAATGATTTGGGTATGGAAGAGTGCCCGAAAAGTTTGAGGGTAATAGGAGGGGTCTATATAACAGTTGCTTTGCGACGTGCCAATTTGGCCATAAAATATAAATTGAACCTGGGCTCACATAGATGATTTTACTGAGCTGCAATTTGGAGGAGGGTGATAATTTGGGAATATCAAGGAACTGTATAAATTTCATGTCATTTCGATATATAAAAAAGGTACTTCCTTCACAATGCTTCTAGGTGGACAAAAACTTTGGAAATTTGCCGAGGAAGATTTGCTAGGCAAATGGAGCTGAATTTTGTCATGCCGTAATGATTTGGATAGGAAAGAGTGCCCAAAAATTCCGAGGGCAATCAAGAAGATATAAATAGCACTTCCTTCATAAAGTGATGTTGTGAACAGAATAGGAAAATGAATATTGTTGAATTAGTTTTGAACTAGGCAAGGAAGGATTTTTACATATTTGATGAAGATATGACCCAAAGAATTTATGAGATTGTTTTGCGAATTTTGGGAATGACAGAAATATAGGTTGCTTCACAACCTAGGGCAAAATCTGCCACATGGACATGACATATAGGCAAAACTGATGAGGTGGCGCCTAGTCATAGCAACCCACCACAATTTACAAGGTTATGACCATCTATATTGGTCATGATCAGCTAGAAATAAGCCAACAGACCAGTGCTATCTGCTTTATGACCATTTCGTGTCAGGAAATTATGACCTTTTTGACCAAAATAGTCATTATAGTTTAGGGTTTGGAGCCCCCCGAACAGCTTTTGACCAATTGGTCTGAAATGGTCATAGATCTATGACCAATTCTTCCAGGGTCACTGACAGAAGGTCACTAGTTGACATATTTCTTGTAGTGGGTGGCGCCCACATGTCCCGCCTAAGAGTCCTTATTCTTTCTTTTTTGGAGAGCCCGACCTTTTTTTAGGATCTTTTGAGAGCCCGGCCTGAGAGTCATAATTGACCTATTTGGCATTGTGTTACTACTCGGTCCATATTCAACGACACCTCACTGCCCAAACAAGTGACATCATCGAAAAGACACTGAGCTCAAATTATATAACTGGAAAAAAGGAGATACACTCTGAACACTGGAGAATGGTGATGCCCTCATTTAGCCCACCAGTAGTTCGAGACAATAAACAGTTGGAAACAACGATATATACAACATTCAAACACTGACTAGTGACTACTACTAACATAAACAACAAGACATGATAGTTCATAAGAAGTCTTGCTACACCACCAAAACGCAACCATGTGCAGCACTCAGACTCTCGTGATACAGACGAGAATGCCATTCTAAAGAGAGCCAACTATTACATAGCAAGAGTGACATAGACGAGGATGACCAAATGACAAGGAATATGCATAACAAAAGAAAGAACTACCCATCCAGAACAAGCAACAAAGACAACAAAGTCATTCGAAGAGATGATCCAACACCATCATAATTTGCAGCCCCGCTTCAGCGACCAATGATCCGGAGACACCAGTTCTCCACCCTTTCGACGCAACAACCTAATTACCTATCAACCTGAAGGCTTGAACCACATCACTGCCTGTCGTAATTGAGACATCCAAGGATCAAAGTTAATCCTGATGCCTTTATCATTCTCACCTTCTTTTGGTTGCAGGCTGTATCGTTGACAATTAGGGGAGTTTTCTCCCGAACTCCTAGGGCTCACCGTGTAGACACATTTTTCCATAGCAAACAAAGCCTCTCTGCCATCAAGGTCCTTGCCAACGGTGATCTCCTGGTTAATCGGATAATTGAGTCTGAGAAACAGAGAGTTTGAACCAAGGATGTTTACCCACCTCCAACTAAAAAATCCTGAAGGCCCCAACAAGCTAGTATCCTGCTCATAGACATAACAAGCACTGTCCGGATACTCACGTATTTCACAGTGCTTGTATACAGTGGGGTTTTTGCAATATAACTTTTCCGGCTCATGTGTCTGAATGATCATCAGTCTTTTGCTGTCGTTTGATCGAGCGAGGAACCAGTTGTGCTTCCCTGTTTTTGGCAAAGGTGGTGTGATTATAAAGGGCAGTAACTGTAGGGCACTACATCATATCAAAAAGGACAGGCATTGTTAATGTAAGATCAGCATTGTTCAGAGTATGAGTAGGATAGTGCAAGAAACATCATTGTTAATGTAAGATCAGCATTGTTAATGTAAGATCAGCATTGATATGTCCATGTTGGAACTGGTAGGAAAATACAGGGAAATGTATACTGGGTTCGAAAATATAGAAGTGCCATGCATGGTTATACTCATGTTATCTCGCAATCGATTCTTCACAGGAAACTACCATGTCATGCATGTTATGGAATCATGTTCTATCCTCACAAATAAATTCTTCAACGTAACTAACAGACCATGCATTGTTATATACTCGTGTTCTATGGGCAAAAATTTTGTGAGGATATTATTCTAGCCATTGATTGCTGAAGGGTGAATATAGGTATGTACACATGGTAAGCATTACAGGATTTCACTACTTCCAAATATAGAGTTCTCCATATGCACATTTACGTCCCTAATGAATGGTTAGATGAAACCAACAGTGTGGTGCATGTTTCTACATCATGAAAATGAGGAAACTAACATGGCCATTGATACAGACTCATATTTAGTAGTAGTATATAGATTACTGTAAAATAAGGAGAATATCCATATATTCCTAACCGTTTGATTATTCAGGGGTACAAATTGGCTGTAATGACATGATCACAATCGCATGAATTAACTCATTCCAAATATAGCTGATTTATGGTGTCTCTAATACATTTCCATAGTTCTACTCAAATTCTGCTCAAACGGGGATATGCCAATCATCACAAAAAGTTCAAATAGTGTCATGGCATCATCATTAACATGAGACGAAAACAACTTACACGCGCCGTCCTAGCAATATGTGGTGCCATCTGCTTTGTCGATCGATTAGATGATGCCATTGTGTTTAATAGCATCATAGAAGTGTGTATCAGCTTTGACGATGATCCACTGCGAGCTGAGTTGTCTCCAGCTAAAGAAGGCAACAGCGTAAATATAGGCGAGTCCGCGGTCGAACAAGGCAATTAGCTTGAATTCTGCGTAATTCGCATGTCTTGTGGGCACTTCGCAGAATACAATCTTCTGCAAAACAAGGTCCGTCCAAGTGACGTGGTAATCTAGATGACTAGGACCGCGATGGTAAAACTCTATATAATCCAATAGATGAAGGATAATCTCATGGGAGGTCTAGAAGTTCATGAGCACCAACTTTTTACCGTCTTCTCTGAAGGCAGCCATCCAGTGGGAGTTCATGCCGACCCAGTACATACCTGCCAAGAAGTTTCGGGCGATGGTGATCGGATTGAAGTCAAGGGAAATGATGTACGGCGACCCACTACATACCTGCAAAGAAGTTTCAGCTAATGGAGATCAAATTGAAGTCGAGGGGCATCATGTACGCCTCCGTATCATGGTGATCCAATCTCGCAAGACCAGATAGCAGCAATCAGGGTGTCTTGAAAAGTTTTGGCCTCGCTTCGATGATGGTTGTGTGCATGCCCCTCGAACATGCAGCCAGCCGCAGTGCATTCAACGTATCCATACACGAACAACAGAGGTCGAGGACGTCACTGGGAAGATTGCTCCAATCGTGGCTCATATGGATCCTGCGCAGTTCGCGTTCGGCCATGGTGGAGTTGGGAAGGTGGTTGGGGGGCTTGATTTAGGGGGGAGAAGGCTTTCGGTGCTGGAGCGGCTAGTGAGGGAACAGTGGTACTGGGGGAGGTGAGCGAGGTGAGGGTATGCGGGGGCACAGTGAGATAATGAAGAGTGACCTTAGGATCTCTGGCGAGATGGAGATGGAGATGGGGTGGTGCTAGGGGAGAGGGATACGAGGCTAGGCATGCTATACAGCGGCGGTGACAGTGGCTGCATAGTGCACAAGGTGAGGCTGACTTTGGTAACCCGGACACGCCGCCTGGACTGGTGTCACCTTAGGCGCAGGGTCTTGTCACTTCACTGTGAGGACCAAATGAATAATAGTATTTTGACCATCAAGTGTACCACAGTTGTACTACTCCTACTAGTAGGAGTAGTAGGAACATGAGTACACTCACATGCTAGCATGCCTCTGGGTTTATTCATCCTCCAGCTATCATCCTTATTGCGAGCAGAACCAAATTCTCATGCATGCGGAAGCGCGAAGAAGGACTTTTCTTTTTTGAGGATAATCGCATATTCCTTAAACATAGCAGGAACATGAGTAGTACTCCCTCCGGTCCTCTTTTGTCTGCGCATAACTTTTTTCAGTATTTCTCTAATTAGTCTGCGTATATACCCTTTTGCATGCGCCCATTTCCCTCCATGCCCCTCATTCACAACATTAATTAGCGTACGCATGAGCAGCTGCAGCCTGACACCAGCCAATAAACGGCAGCATGCAAGTTGGCCACTCTGTGCGTGTGGGAAAGAGAAAAGGCAACCGAAGAGCTCGTCCAATCCATTGCATGCAGCAGTCAAACCACCGCACCTCTCCTCATGCATGCGCATAACTTCTCCCATTTACTTCTCCATCAGAAACCGTTTTCCTCGGCTTTTTCACTACTCCTTGATCTTCATTTGCATCCAAACCACACTGCATTCACATTGTTTTAACCACTTCACATCCTCCTGTAGTAATTCTCAAGCCCCTATAAATAACCATCTTCTTCACTTAGATTAGCCATCTAATCCTAATTCTCCAAACCATAGCCCTCCAATCCAGCGGTTCCAAATGGTGAAAGAGATTGAGATGCAGGTTTTTAGCATCCAACATGTCCTCGTCGAAGGCTCGTTGAGCATAGTTGCCACAGTCACTGACCACCCAAGGGTTGTTCAGAAGTGGATCAACAATGTATCCAACTCCCTCCAAAAGGTGGAGATGAATGTCATCAGTCTCGATGCAGAGTACACGGAGCGTGCCACTGGGAAGATCCAACACGCCGCTGTCCTTCCACTGTGCCTCGAAGATGATGTTTTGGTGTACGACATCATACACGCGCCCTCCATACCAGGTGAGCTTCATGATTTCTTATCTCGGGATGACATATCCTTCTGTGGGGCAGCCATCGCAGGGGACAAACAAAAGTTGGAGCCGTACAACCTTGATTTGAAAAGCATCGCTGACCTATAAACCAGAATAAAAATTCCTGTGGAAGATTGTGATAAACTGACACCATCCCTATTCGACATAGCAAATTTTGTGATAGGAACAAATCTTCAGAAGGGTGACGAGACGCTGGCATTAAGGTCGTCTGGACGGGCGAATTATCCCTTGACGTACGAGCGGATAAAATATGCTGCCCTCGATGCCCGTGTGAGCTTCGAGATAACTGCAAGGTCTAGAGAGCTTGTTGCAAAGCTGTCTCCCACAGAAAATGAGAACAACAAGAAGAAGAAGAAGAAGAAGAAGCACCAGCAGCAGGGCATTATGGATGGATGAATTATTTCCTCTCTTGTAAAAAATATTCCCTCTCTATGTATATTGATATAGATGGACTATTTCGATGGTGTGCATGTCTTTGGAACAAGTAGTAGCGTGGGTCCGCTTGACTATAAGGAACTATTTATCTGCCTAGCTTTCTCTACTACTCCTTCTAGTGATCGATATGCAATGCATGTGTCCGTAGACATGACAGCTTGTCCATGGAAGTTCAACTACAGCGACCATCACGTTTCATCCACTGCCACTCGCGATTCCCACGACACCGCTCCAACCCACGGCACCACGTCACGCGACGAGCGTCTCACCCCTCTCGGCCGCATCGCCCCTCTACCTTTGTCTACATGACATGTGGGCCACCTTAAATGCGGCGAGCATCAAGTTTCTACAACAACCACACGCGATTCCCACGACGCCGCATGAAACCATGACACCACACGTCCCGCACCATCTAATTTTCATCCAGCGGCTGTGACACATTTCGTCCCAGGCATCAATCCTCAGCTGCAGTACTTCTGTACTACAGGTATTACCCGCCGGTGTGGCCATGTACGCCTCGTAACGCCCCGATGCCCAACTATGGCACCCTCGCCATGGCCACGCCACCACTGGCCGGTTCTTCTCGAACGAGAGAGTCGCGAACCACACCACCACCATGAGAATGACATGTGGGCTAGCCGCATTTAAGGTCCGCATGTCATTGACTAATAGACCGGGCACTAAGCCACTGAAGTTCGGTCCCGTGGGCCTTAAGAGGGAAATGTAACTCCTGCGACAGGCCTTGTGGTGCTCCTACAGTACGAGCTCGTGCCAAACCTAGAATTTGTTTCTTACTACTACCAACTACTAGTAAGGTACATGTGCATTGCACGCATGAGATTATTGTGGTTTGTGCATTATGCTTGTACATGTGGAGTCTTCTAGATTCTACATGTGGCAAAATCTGGTGGAATGTAGATGATATCCAACGGCCAGTAGTACTCGGATTTTCCATCTTTGTACCGTCGAATTGGCTTCATCCAACGACCAACATTCAAAGTTATGGTTTGGTTTGCAGCCTAAGGTTGCCACGCCTAAGCTTAGGCGTGCCCACATGTGTTTGGTTCATTGCTACACTTGTGGCTTGCCACACTTTTCTAGCTACATGGTCCACATGTCATAGACTCAACTTGTTGTCAAATCTTGCCACACTTGTGGTGGCCATTTTGTTAGCAACATTTTTTGTGGCATACACACTTGGCCTAAGCTTAGTTGTGGCAAAGTTAGTCATGAATGAAGTTCAACCATGGAGTCTTCTAGATTCTACATGTGGCATAATCTGGTGGAATGTAGATGATATCCAACAGCCAGTAGTGCTCAGATTTGCCATCTTTGTACCATCAGATTGGCTTCATCCAACGACCAACTTTCAAATTTATTCACACACTATATAGGGGGTATAGATATAGATGTGTTGGCCCATTGGAATGGATCCAAAGTATATCTGTTTAGTGGAGTGCACTCTAAACACATTATCTATTTATTTTTCTCTAACATAAGCTTCATGGATGCCCCCCCCCCCACATCATATTATTCATACTACGTTGACAAAAAAAAAGATAAATCACCCAAAACAATATCTTCCCATTTTTTGTTCCTACGATGTTGTGTCGTGCACGTACCTGCTAGTTGTATAGTGGTAGTACTATTTGTATAGTAGGATTACTAAAAACTTGGTACTAGTAGGAGAAGAGTAGTACGGAATGCTCCTACTGTATCAACAAGCCCCATCTGACACAAAATTTCTTGGCTTCCGTGCTACAACTAGATCTTCCCCTCATTTCTATTTTCCAACCCGGCGGCGGGGGGGTGCGGTTTGCCAATAGTCAGTTTGCTCAACTGTGGTCGCACATGAAAGTCAAAATGCTAGGCAACACGCCTTCCCTAAGCTATGTGTCGTGTTGGACGGGCCGTGGAGTACTCCCGATTCCCGGGCATGTGTGGGGGAGTGTGAGGCGAACGCGGCAGGCCCTTTCCTTTTACTAGCAATGTGCCCGTGCATTGGGACGGATCCAAAGTAGTAGAATAGTAGTACTTGTTCACAAACTTGAAAGAAATAACTCTTGTTTTGATATACTCCTAATATATTACTCCCTCTATTCCTAAATATTTGACTTTTTAGATATTTCAAATGGACTATCACATACGGATTATACAGACATATTTTGAAGTGTAGATTCACTCATTTTGCTCCATATGTAGTCACTTATTGAAATCTCTAGAAAGACAAATATTTAGGAATGGAGGGAGTACTTTTCACTCAAAATATATTTCTCAGGCTATTTTGATGAGGTAAGGGAGGGATGTGGTTGCTTTCAAGTTAATAAGGGGTTTTCTGCAAATTGGAGCAGAGAAGTGTGCTATTGTTGCAAAAATGCCACAACTTACCTCATAGCAATTAGATGCAGATCTAATGGTCAGAAACGACGGATGGCGGACACACCACCATTACCAATTGAGTCTTTTATAGGAGTAGGAGTAGAGAAACATTTTGGTTCTGCTCCTTGGCACGATCGATAGATAGAAATAACGATTAGAAATGCTAGGGCGGGGCTATTTCCGCCAGATAAGCAGGGTACGTAGTAGCTAGGTTGGCGCGTCATTGGTTTGGTCACACGCGGTCCGACATGTTCTAGTGTTTCTAGCAAGATGCCCGTGCGTTGCACGAAGTTGATGGAAAAGGTAAGCACAACTTATAAATTGATGGATGGAGTACTAGTTACAGTGATGCATATAATTAAGCAAAGGGATCGCACATGTTGGTATTGACTGGAACGAGAATGCAACATCAAAATAAGAATTAAAGCCACGATGATGATGTGATCGCAGTGGTGGTTATACAAGGCAAGAACAAAGATGCATCCATGAACGTATGACCTCCTCCTCCTTAACTTAGTGCACCGGGCCACCGACCGGAGACTAAGGAGCGGCGGCTTTTGTGGCGAGGTCGAGGTGCTTCTCAGCAAAGGTATCCAAGGCTTCCAGGCGGTTGAGGAAGGCCAATGTCGTAGCATCCTCACTGGCCTTGTAGATACCTATGTACATGATTTGCTCGTACACGTGGATGTGTATGTCGACGAATTCTTGCAGGGCGAGGCGCCTTGCGGCGAGCGCGACCTCCAGCTGGACATTCTTCATGGCGTTGGTGGGCAGTCGCAGGGCCACCAGTGCTTGAAAGAGGTTCCGGCCATGGAGGCCGATTACGATGGCAAGCAATGTGGAGCCCGGGCGCATGGGCTGGAGGAGTACGGCGATGTCGACCGCGAGCTTCTTGAGGACAGTGAACTTGTTGGTGGTGGCAACGATCATCTGGTCCAAGTGAGAGTCGTAGTTGGCGTCGACGATGGCCATCCACCAGCCGGTCTCCAACACCGTCTAGAGACGATCCTCGGTGCCATGCCGCAGGCCGACGTCGTGGACCATCTGGCACAGCCGCTGGCCTCTCGCGCGCATCGCCGCCATGGGTCTGGACTAAGCTCTTTTGCGCTTAGTTTAGGTGCTTAGTCAAATGCTTAGGTGCGTACGATGTGGAGATGCATTGGAATGGAGTGGCGCCTTTATATGAGGGTAAACTGCGTTGCATTCACATCATGCAGCCTCTTTTCCCGGTCCTCCTCCCATTACTTCCCTCATGCATTAATTGAAGGAGGATGCATTGGCCGTTCAAAATTTCGGGAACCGCTAATCCCTCGCTCGTCTGCATTAAAGCCGTATCGAGAACTGCGCCGCCCGCTGTCAAATCGAATAGTACTGCGCCGCCCGCTGCACGCCCGGCTGAACAAGCCTCCTCGCCTCCATCAAACCCCTCCGTTAAACCTGCATGCAAACCGAGAAACCTACTCCGGCCACACGTTCGTTCATGAGCGGGCCGAAATTAAACGCAACACCGGCCGAGCTCCTCCCGTCCGCCCTCAGTTTAAACAAGGCCAAACGCCGGCCAAGCTCCTACCGTCTGCCCTCTATTTACACGAGGCCAGACAGCCAACGGGAAAGAATCGCACCCCTCCGCCGCTCCCCCATCTCGGCCTTCACCATTTTCTCCACTCTTCCGATGGCTTCCGAGGAGCCGTTTTCCGGCATATTACCTGGCTGGGTGGCCCGCCAAGCCCTCCGGATATGGGCGAGGCCGCTCGGTGCTTCACCAACCTCGCTTGGCCTAACAGAGCCAGTTGCCGCCCCAAGCAGGCGTGTGGTTCAGCAACTTGCCACTCCAGTTCAACTCGATGAGGAGTGGTGAGTTTCTCCACGCCGGCATGGCGGCGAGCACAACGGTACAGGCATCGTCGCTGCTGCGTCGTACCACGCCTCCCGTGTCTGTGGGCGCGCCTCCCATGCCTGCGGCAGCGCCATGCAGGCAGAGACAGAAGCCAGTTGCATGGACAGCCATGAGTCGGTGGCCGGCTTCTCCGTGTCCGCCGCCATCATCGAGGAGAAGTTGAACGCGGGAGGCCGCCGCCACTTGGGTCCCATGAAGGCCACCGCCGAGGCGATGACTGTGCATTCAGGTGGTTTCTTTGCTTCTTAGTCTCTTCCGAGGACCTTTGTCAACCCCACAAAGTGTCTGCAGGACATGAGGAAGACAAAGGGATCCGCGGGCAGCCATTTAGATTATGTACTCCCTCTCCAGGTGGCGGGAAATTTTTGTTCTAAGAATGGATAAATTGTATGTATCTATAACTTAAATAAGTCTAGATACATCCATTTCTAGGACAAGTATTTTCGGACGGAGGGAGTATTAATTATACCAAGATAGCCGGATTGGCACCGCTTAGTTCATGTAAATGTAATGAAATCTATCATGTTTACATGAAGATCTGGCTTTTTTATACGAAATCCTTCATGCTTATATGAAATCAGTCAGTGTTTGCGCAAATTTCATCTGGTTGGTTAGAGTTATGAATATGAATGCCGCTGGCGTTTGATGTCATCCTCCATGGAAGGAAACGGGAGGAAATTTGCCGGCTGCCATTGGAGATGCTCTTATGCTGGAAATAATAGAGTGACATCCAATCCATTTGACTTAATTGCGTGTATGATTGTCCCTCTATAAAAAGTTAATTGCATGTACAGTGTACATGTGACTTGCAGGGTGGCTACAACTTCGTACAAAAAGTTAAAAAGAAACAAGTCCATCCTTAATCTTGTATTCTAAGTACTTTGTGGGTTCCACTGTCGGTACAGTAGCGAAAGAAGTATATATTAAATAAGTAATATATAATATAAAAATCTAAAGTTAAAGACAAAATTTGAACTCATGCCATCCCGTTGCGAGCATCCGGCGCTAACCAGTCCAGCACATTTTTGTTGTAGACCATGCTGCTGATATATCTCCATGTCTACTCTTATACTCCATCCGTTCCTAAATATTTGTCTTTTTTAGATTTCAAATGGACTACCACATACGGATGTGTATGTAGACATATTTTGGAGTGTAGATTCACTCATTTTGCTCCATATGTAGTCACTTGTTGAAATCTCTAAAAATACAAATATTTAGGAACGAAGGGAGTAGAAAACAGAGTTGGTGATGATGGTGTGCGTGCCATCCTACAATGTAGGCCATCGGATTTATATCTAATGGATAGGAAGAAAACTATGACAATTTTGCAAAAATATACCCACAACCCTCTCCACGTTCGCAAATACGACCTTCCCTCGTTCATCCTTTTCTCTCACAAGATAAACTACTCATACAAATGCATCTTGATGTTCCGTGCAACGCACGTGCATCTAGTTAGTTTCTTTTAAAATAGTTACTGCGATAATTGGGTTGAAGTGATATATTTTACGTATGCCCCGAATGATTTCGGATTCACTAGTAGTAACAAAGAAAATGTTTCCTTGTTAATTAACAGAAAACAGGGTGAAAACTATCATATGAGGCCGGTAAAAACGAGGCACACTGGGTTCAGTGTCATTGTCACTATAGCTGTGCGCGTGCGAGAAGTCTACATATCGAGGGGGCTACTGAGCGACACACAGAGACACAATGTCTGAGAGAGAAACCAATTGACAAATTACGACCAGATTGAGTTGTCACCCTTCTGCTGTCATTGTTGGGGTGGGGGGGGCGAAAAATATGTATCGAGAGTGTGCGCAGTAGGCATAGAGGCACAACTAGCGAGTGTGTGTGTATGTGTGTGTGTGTGTGTTTTAAAGAGGAGTAGATAGATTACTATCAAGATCGAGTTGCCGCCCTACTCCTTCGGTGTCGGGTAGTGTGTGTGTGTGTTTGAGAGAGAAGCCAGTCGATAGATTAGTATCAAGATCGAGGTGTCACCCTACTCCTTCGGTGTTGGGAAGTGTGTGTGGGTGTGGTTGTGTGGGTGTGGGTGTGTTTGCAAATAAGGCATTCCCTCGTTCATCCTTTTCTCCCACAAGATAAACTACTCATACAAATGCATCTTGAAGTTCGGTGCAACGCATGGGCATCTTGCTAGTAGGGAGAAGAAGTTTGTGTGACACATAGCTAGCTATATCCAGGGCTAGGTAGATAGCATTTGTGCGAGGCATACTTAAAGCATCACGAAGATAAACAAAATTGTGTGCATGCAAGTGTCGGAAAAAATGAAGCGAGAATGAATGTGTGGGAGAGAGAGAGAGAGAGCGAAATCTCAAAACAAAAGGTGCTCTGTTGGAATCCCATTGTATGTATTCATATGGTTCCGGAACTCGAGTTAACCTTAGGCATATGTGTGAGAGACATTACTATAATTTGAGACATTAGTGGCTGTGGGTGGGCGGAATTAAAGGGGTGGGTGTGTCCGACAGAGAGAGAGAGCGTGTGTGTTTCTGTGTGAGAGACTTGTAGGACGGGGTAGAAAGACGAATTCTAACCTTGACGGAGGGAGAGAAATACACGAAGTGCGCGCGTGTGATTCCGATGACCACAAGGAAATGAGATATGTATGCGTGTGAGAGAGATTGCACAATTCATTCACGTATCACGATCTAGCGATCGTGGACGTGCATCGCTTGAACATAAATCAATATCTACTTCGTATCATGGCCAAAGGTACAATGTCAATTCAATGCTATAAATATTGGACACTCACATATCACAGTTTTTTCTATTGAAATAAACCTTTTCAGTTGTGCATGCCAAAGTTACAGTCATGTTTCTTCAAACACCCAATGTAGCTATCATGTACATGCACCATTGTTACTCTTGCATTCAAAATCATTAGTCTTGGATGATTTAAGGATATTATGAAGTAATATATGTAATATTCATATATGAATTCAACGGGTACACAATTTTTATGAAATGGAGGCTATGTAATCATATGAGGTAACACCTTTAAGTAGCGGACTACAATATCCATTTCTTTTTGTGCGCCTCTACACTAACACGTCAATACATTATGTTTAAAGAAAATAACCAATTGAACTAAATTATCTATTTACACGAGAAATACATAGGCTGAGCGTTTGATCCCTTTTTTTGTGAACACGCCACTACACCCGTACGATTGGCCGCACCCATGTCAACGTCCAAGTTATTGGCGCATCATCCCGAGTTATTGTCTTTTTTTCTGGGGGTGGACACACTAGTTATTAACTATTGACGCATGCCTCGTGTACACAGTCTCGCATGACCTTCCCGCTAGCATGGTCCGAAATTAGTTGAAACTGGATACGAACAATCCTGCGGGCGGCAAAATCTCCCGCCTCCTTCTAAAATATCCGCCACCTTAGTCTTTAGCATGCGAAATTCCCCTTTTGTCCATGGTGCACGGAGACCAACAGTTACAATACTGCCCTCATCTACATAATAGGTCGGGGCTGCTTTGGTAACTTCCGGTTCCCCCCACTACACGGCACCCACATTTCCTCTACTCCTCCCGCAAAAACGACTAACTCCACATCACAAGAGCATCTCACATCACGCTATTCGTACTTCATCGGCCTTTCTCCCCCCTCTCGAAACCCTAGTCTGCTCATCCACTGGCGTACCAGAGCCCATTCACTGCCAACGGCGTCCACCTCGACGTATCTGCTTCTACGACCGCATCTACCCCACCCACCTCCCCTAGAAACAAGTAGACTGCTCATCAACCACTGTACCACAGCCCATTCAGAGCCGGCCTTATCCACCGCGCCAAATCTGCTTCGCCGGTACTCTCGTCAACCGCAGCGCATCTGCAGTGGCTCATTCATACTCCCCACCGGAGACGCTTCGTCCACACCCCCTCGGAACCGCCCCACTGACGCCCCCATCGACGGCCTCTGATCCTCTTCGCCGACACGTTCCTCAACCCTACCAGAGCCGCTTCGCCGACAACATCATCAACCCCATCGGAGTAGCTTCGCCTATACCATTTTCAACCCTACCGGGGCCGCTTTGCTAACTCACAAGTCCACGGCCTCAGGTCCGCTTCCTCGCACCCTAATCCAACCTACTGGAGCAGATTCTGACACCCCGTCCACGGCCGTAGATCCGCATCATCGACACCATCCTTAACCCAACCACCAGAGCAGCTTCACCTACGCCCTCGTCCACGGCCATGGATCGACTTCGCCCACACCGTAGTCCACCCTACCGGAGCCGCTCGACAAACACCCTACTCGATGGTTCTAGATCTCCTTACCGGACCCCGACAGCCAGCGCAGCGTCATCACCCTTGACATTTCTAACCTGATTCCCACCGTCTGGCAAGATGGCAAGCACCCGCCATGACCTAGGTACTTGTCACCTTTAAACCCGTCCAGCATCACCCGCCCGATGTACTCCAAATATACTAACAGGTCGCTGTTACCTGTTATGCAGCGGGCAAAAACTACAAGGATGATGTTTCTTTTGGATCTAACAGCTTGGCCAACCAAGTTCCTAGACCGAGGCATTGCTATGATCTTGTAAGCGTGTCTCTCTCTCTCTCTTGTATTGTTCTGTGCCTGCCAGCGTGCTTTGCTAGGATTTTCGACCAGTAATCCCTTTGTGCAGAGAATGATTTCTACTACTGGCTGAAAAATTAGATATGTAGATGTCATACATGATACTACCTCGTACCTCCGTTCCTAAATATACGTCTTTCTAGAGATTCCACTATAGGCTACATACGGAGCAAAATGAGTGAATCTACACTCGAAAATGCATCTATATACATCTATATGTGGTCCATACTGGAATCTCTACATAGACATATATTTAGGAACAGAGGCAGTACATTACACAAAATCGTAGGTGGCATGTAGGAATTCCAGTACACTACATTAGGCTCCCTTAGAGTGCCTGCTAGTCCATCACACAGAGTCATGGCTAGTTTATGATAAGCACACAATCATTAATTGGTGGTTTAAATATGTGCAAGGGATATGCAATGTACAATCATGTAGAGATGTCTGAAATTAGCCGTGCCAACTTGAAGATTGTGTTACATAATGAAAAAGTACAAGATGTATGTGGCAATTTCATGGAACATCGCAAAAAAGGAGAGACAACGGTGAGCCTATACAGTGTGCTATGGTACGTCACTCCTCCATTGCAATCATCGTGACATGTTATTTATATGTCAGTTCTATTGGCCAAGTTTCCTAGGGACAATTATTACAAGTTATCCTAAGAAAATAAGCACCTGTGAATATAAGCTCCATGTAATAAGCCAACCAGTACTTTTCATTGCGTTTTTATCTTATCTTTGGTATGATTAGTGAAAAGTCTAGATTGCATTATATTTTTTCATTTTGCTGCCCATATGAAAATTAATTTGACTTGCAAACATCACAAATTGAACCCAGTGCAGTAATTAATATGAGAGGAAAACAGGCCATCACTATTTGCTCAAAATGTAAATACAAAGATACCATCTACTTGGCACAATCTACTTTGGTCAATGTTTTCCATAGAGATCCCATTGCCTAATTTAAACAAAAAACACATGACCCACATTTAAATGAATAACAATTATTTATTGAAATTCGATGGTCCAAGGGGCTGGTTACTATCATATTGCAGCACCACCTTAAAGCATCATATAGCAGCAGCAGCTCATAGCAACTCATCATACAGGAGCAGCAGCAGTGTGCAATTCATCATATACCAGCAGCACCTCATAGCAATTCATCATATAGCAGCAGCAGGAGTAGCTCATATCAATTCATCATATAGCAGCAGCAGGAGCAACTCATAGCAATTCATCATATAGCAGCAGCTGGAGCAGCTCATAGCAATTCATCATATAGCATCAGCAGGAGCAGCTCATAGCAATTCATCATACAGCAGTAGCAGGAGCAGCTTATAGCAACTCATCATATAACAGCAACAGCTCATAGCAATTCATCATATAGCAGAAGCTCATAGCAATTCATCATATAATAGCAGCAGCTCATAGCAATTCATCATATAGCAGCAGCAGGAGCAACTCATAGCAATGCATCATATAGAAACAACAGAAGCAGCTCATAGCAATTCATCGTATAGTGGATCAGAATGAAAATTTGGCAAAAAATCAGAGGAGACCCTCACCTTGTTGGATGAGCTCATCCTTCAACAACACCTCAAGGCCACGACTTGGGAGGTGGGGAGGGGGAATAAGGTGCCTTCTGCCGCAGTGTGGCATCAGCCGTAGTTGTGCAGTGCCTGCCGGAGTAGTGCGTTGGACAAACCACATTGGAGCAGCTGCTGGAGACCATGAGAATGAGGGGTGGCACCAGAGGGAGGAGCAGCTAGGGAGATTTGCCCCTACCCGCCGGCCATGTAGCCTAGCTGGACAGAGCATCATCGAGGACCAGAGCGGATGGGACCAATGGCGACGGCTTGCTGGCGGAACCCAAGTGTTGCAAGCAGGGGATCGAGGTATAGGGAAAGGGGAGAGGAGATGCAAGCGGGCAGGGCAACGAACGCTTGCGTGTTTGTTTTTACTTGAGGGTGAGGTGTGACGCGGGCGTCACCAGTTGCATTTTGAGTGTAATATAGGCAGACAACAGAGTCATTTCACTATTCCCCTTCCCTTCAATTTTTAGCGAGGTTCTACCCGAAACACCCCCCTCCAAAGAGAAATTAGTTAAGCCCAAGTCCATAACTCAAAAATGACTTCTTTACATCCTTTATGACTTATTTTGACAATATGCCCTGAAAAGCCGGAATAGAACTAGCCCTTAACCTGCAATTCAATTGTGCGTGCAATGATGAATCACTCCTGCCTGCTATAGTGTACATTTAGGCATCATCATACATGGCATAACCTAATACATGTGCATTCCATTGTAGAATCTGGAATATGCAATGTTTATGTTAGTTCATATGTTGCACATGATGTTTAAATGCCCCTTAAATCTGGTCAGTCAAGTGATGGTCTTTAAGCCTCCTTCTTTGCTTCTTTTCTTGATATGTAAGATTTTCTCACACATCTGTTCAATTGCTTGTTTGCATCAGCCAACCATACTAGGACTGTTTGCTTTGATTACTTGTTGTTCTTGACCTAACACTCTAACAAAGCTTGTCAACGATTTAAACACTAAGGGTTGCTGTAGTGGGGCCTTTTCTAACTCATTGGTGACATAAAGGTTTGGCTGTACACTAAAGTAGGCTCTCCAAGAGTACCTGGAGATCCAGTTCGAAGGTATGCCTAGTTTTTACATAGTGCAAACATAGTAAATGCTCATTTCATTGTGTGCAAGTGCAAGAGATGCGGCATGTTTCATTATGTGGTGTTGTTTTGCTATAATCCCACCCTTTTGTGTTCACAGACTGGAAAGTATGCATATTTATCTTCCAAGGAGACGAGTAACTAGTTTGTGTCACCTTGCAGAGGGGGTGCAATGAAGATAAGTGTCGGTGTCAAAACCGGCGGATCTCGGGTAGGGGGTCCCGAACTGTGCGTCTAGGCCGGATGGTAACAGGAGCCAGGGGATACGATGTTTTACACAGGTTCGGGCCCTCTTAATGGAGGTAAAACCCTACGTCCTGCTTGATTGATATTGATGATATGGGTAGTACAAGAGTAGATCTACCACAAGATCAAAGAGGCTAAACCCTAGAAGATAGCCTATGGTATGATTGTATGTTATGGTTGTTGTCCTACGGACTAAAACCCTTCGGTTTATATAGACACCGGAGAGGGTTAGGGTTACACAAGGTCGGTTACAAAGGAGGAGATATCCATATCCGTATTGCCTAGCTTGCCTTCCACGCCAAGTAGAGTCCCATCCGGACACGAGATGAAGTCTTCAATCTTGTATCTTCATAGTCTAACAGCCCGGCCAATGCACATAGTCTGGCTGTCCAGAGACCCCCTAATCCAGGACTCCCTTAGTAGCCCCTGAACCAGGCTTCAATGACGATGAGTCCGACGCGCAGTATTGTCTTTGGCATTGCAAGGCGGGTTCCTTCTCCGAATACATCACAGAAGAATTTGAATACGAGGATAGTGTCCGACCCTGCAAAATAAGTTCCACATTCCACCGTAGAGAGAATAATATTTTCGCAGATCTAATTTGCTGGCTTGTTTTGGCAGCATGATGTTACGTCATGGCCTGGTGATTATTCGAACCGTTTCTTTTAACCAGCCCCGCACATAACGCGAGGCAGTTTTTCGACACGTCTTGTCAAAGTAGAGATCGTGTCCCCTTATTACGGGATTCTCATCAACATGGGCGTGGGTAACCCAACAGCGCCATCAATTATGGTGCTTGGGGGATAAGCTAGTTTTACCAGGCAAGTGGGGACTCTTAATTTCATCTGCCCATATAAAGGGATAAGGATTCACCTTTCTATCCACGCCTTCTTCCTCCCTTACCCATCCGTTTTCGCAAACTCGTGCTCTAGCGCCCAAGTCTGCACTTCCCACCTCGACCTTCTCCAATCATGTCCAGAGCGGGAGGCAGGTGGATGGTCTCCTCCGTCACGGAGGGAGACATCAAGAAACTGAGGAGAGCCAGATACCTGCCCGACGACATCGCGCACCGACTCCCAGATGAGGGGCAGCTCATCCCCACCCCCAGGCCCCATGAGAGGGTAGTATTCCTCACCAATTTCCTCCACGGACTGGGATTCCCTCTCCACCCCTTTGTCTGGGGGCACATGTTTTATTATGACCTGGATTTCCACGATCTGGCCCTGAACTTCATCCTCAACATCTCGGTGTTTATCGTCATGTGCGAGGCCTTCCTCCTCATCAAGCCCCACTTCGGCTTATGGCTCAAGACCTTCAATGTCAAGCCAAAGGTCACGTAACATGGCATGAGGGCTCCTTTGTGGAAACCATAAAGGGGTGGCAATCGGGGTGGTTCTATATCACCGAGCCGCGCGACCCTGCATGGGCAGCGGCCCCCCGAGTTCTGATCTGGCATCCCCACGCGGCTCACCTCCTGGAAAGAGAAGGGCCTGTCCTGGGGTAGTTTGAAAGAGCTGACTAGACTCCAAACATGTATTCAAAACATGGTGGACAAGAAGCTCAAGCTTGTCAACATAGTCCATGTTATGCTCATCCGCCGGATACTCCCGTGCCAACAACGGGAGTTCAACTTGTGGGAGTTCAATCCGGTGCAGCACCGAACTCTGAACAGGCTCTTCGACACGACTCATGAAGACGCCTGGAGGGTACTGTTCAAAAGTGCCGATGTGCCCCGCTATTATTGAGGATCGTGGATTCAGCGCGAAGCGCCAAGCCAGTGCGGTAAGCTGCTTTACCTTTCACAGGATACTTATTTTTTATATAGATTGACTCTATGCGGGATCTAAACTCCCGTACCTTTAACAGGACTGGCAGAAGATGGTCGGACAGATCGACTGTCCGGCTTCTTTGCCCGAAGGCCCCGCAGACGCTCTTCTGGCGAAGATGTTGACTTCGGCCCCTTATACGGTGCCGGAGAAGACCAAGAAGGCCAAGGGAACCCGAAAGAGTTCCCGATGCCAGGCGTCGTCGAACTCACCATGCGATGAATCTGCGGCGCACTCTTCCCCCGAAGACAAGGAAGAAGAAGAAGAAGAAGATGCTCCCCTACCGACTGGGGGAGACAAGAAAAGGAAGGCCGCCCCAACCGGGGAGGCCGGAGGGTCCAAGAAGGGAAGGACTCTCCTTCCGGACGGTTCCACCGCCGCCGACGAAGGCGAAGACGAGTGGTTGCCCAGGGTCAAGCCCCCGGGGAGATCATAAGTATTCAGATACCAGAGTAACTCATAGGATTCCTTTGTCGCACTGCTTTCCCTAACGCCAAAAGCAATTATGCAGGCCGCCACGAGCCAGTATCGATGTATCATCGGACGGCTCCTTGGGCTTGTCGGACATGGATAGCGATGCAGTCCCGACCACCACATCCCCTCATCCTGCCGACAATGTCGAGGTGCTGTCTCAAGAGGCACCGGATCAAGGGGAGACAGTCCCGAAGGCGCCTCAAGGCGCCCTTCCGGACTCCGGGAGCTGAGGGGACGGGGCCCCTGAGAGCTTCGGGTTCGGCCCTCAGCCGAACACTGCGCCGGAACCTCCAGCGGTTCCAAGCTCGGGCAGGCGGCCTCCTTCTAAGAGGGGCAAGACGCCTGTGCCGGTGACCTCTGTCCATCCAGAGGCGCCGGACAATCTGCTGGAAGCGCTTCGCAGCGCTTCCATCGACGAGGAGCACCGCACTATCATGAGTGCGGTGATCCAGAGGATTCAGTCCGCCAAGAGCGGATTGACTGAAGCTTGTGCCAGCCATCTAACAGGCTTCGAGGTAAGTGTTTTAAAATGTAGTAGAAATATTACCGCATAGACATTAGAACCTGATGCTTTGTTCGGTGTTCACAAAGAAAAGCCGAACAGAGGATCAAATAATATCGCATGAGTCTAATATAAGTATGTCAATATGCATATGCAGGCTTCGCTACTGGCGTCCGCCGCACTAACTACGGAGATCGCCGTACTGAAGCAGGACCTCGAAGGGTCCAGGAAAGAGCTCGGCCTTGCCAAGAGGCAGCTCGAGGAGAACAAGGGTAAGTAATACCGTGTCTTATGTATATACATAAAAGAGGACGCGATTGCAAAATGACAGGATCATCGTATGTTTGCCAGGGGCCACGATCGAGGTGGTGACCCTAAAGAAAGCGCTAACGAAGGCCAAAGATACAGCGGCCAAGGAGCACACCGAGCGAGAGAAGCACGAGGCTCGAGTGGGCGAGGTGCAGCAAGAGCTCCAGGCTCTTGTGGCGAAGCACGAGGCGTTGGAGCTTGACTCCAAGATGCGGGAGTCTGAGCTTGCCGCGGCCCTCAATAGTCTAAAAAGTGCCAAGGCCGAAGCCCAAAAGTCCCTCCAAGAGATCGACGCGGTGAAGAAGATAGCGGCGGGTAAGGCTTTCTATATGCAAAGCAAGCATGTAAAACTAAATTACCGATTACTTACCCGGATCCGGAGCTCTTCAGGAGCATTCGCAGATTTGCCCCGCGGTGTGTCCGATGCCGCACAATTTTACCAGGCCGAGGACAGAAGCTTGACGGAGAATATGTTCTGGTCTCAGTATGCTGAGGCCGAGCATCCGGTGCCAATGAGCGACCAGCTGAAGCAGATGGTCGAGCTACATAAGACGGCCGATCAGGCCATGAAGAGCTTTATAGTTCGGCTATGGCCTGGCGACGCCCTTCCGAATAGCTTCTTCGGCCTGGCGAGGCGGCTTGTGGATGCCTGCCTGCGGCTAGAGGTCGTCAAGCGATCTGTCTGCATTGAAGGTGCACGCCGGGCTTTCGCCTGTGTGAAATTGTAGTGGATCAAGCTAGACGCCGTGAAGCTAATCAAGGAGGGGCCGCCAGAGGGCAAGGAGCACCGTCACCCCGAGATGTACTATGAGGGTGTTCTGCCGGGTGCCCGTCTCATCGCGGACGAGTGTTCAAAAGATGTAATATTTGAATGAGACTTGCTTGTTTTATCCTGTATGTATGAAAACTTGTTTCATATGCGCTATGCAATGCTTGTTGGAATTTAAAATATTACCTTCTGTTTGTCTATTTATCCAATCTGAGAGATGGCTAGTCCTCGTCTTCTGCCCCCATGCCACGAGTGCTGGGGTGTTTGGGATAAACCTGAGCACTCTTGTTCCCATGTTTGGGTCCTTTGAGGGAGGTGCTCAGCACAACGAACAAGGCAACTGGACTAATAATGCTTTATCACTCTCACTTAGCCATAGAATTCTATAATTTTAAATTTCAGCGAAGCCCCTGGTATTCAGAAGGCCGAATTCGGGGCGCATTACATGCCTGCAAGCCGGACATGGCCGGCCCCTCGCCCTAAGAGGCATAACTCTTTAGGGACTCAAAAAACCTCGCCGAACAGTGACTAGTCCCTCACCTTATCATGACAGTTAGTTTTTTGCTTTCTCTACTGAGGTGCTAAGCCCGACAGAACCGGGGCACCATCGCAGTAGTTCTCCTAGCGCTACCTTAGCCGATAGAGCGGAACATAAGGTACCAAAACATAGGAGCCGGGCAAACCCAACATTTGACCAAAGACATGATTCGGAGCTGATGCATATAATGCTATAAGTTCGGGGTGCCGCACTTGTGAAAGTGTTCGCACTTTTCACACCGCATTGTGGGGTACGTAAGCCCCTGGTGTACTGGCCGTACCATAGTGTACGGTTGCAAGGTGTCATTAATGAACACACACACACACACACACACACACACACACATATATATATATATATATATATATAACAAGAATGCAATAATAGTCGTAATGTCATGCATGGTTTATTAAAAAATTACGTTAAAGCAGAGTGATACAGATAGTGCGATAAACAAAGAGTAGGACTATGCCCCTTCCAAGGGCAAGCTGAGGAATGATGTTAAATTGAATATTTCACTCGTTACTGTAATCAACCTAGGAATTCCGTGGTATAACGTAGCTATCTGGCTCCTTGGTTGCTGCATCATGTGTTTGGCAATAGTGCTGCCGGATAGTGTTACCAGAGATTAAGGTCCTGAAAGAAAAAGAAAAGTAACCGAACGGGAAGCCCCTAGTGCGGTTTAGGCTGTGTCTTGGGGCGTGCCGTAGTTGTGCCCCCCTCCCCACCTGTGCCCATGGTAAATGCGTAATTATGTACGCGCGACACGAGTTTCACTACTAGGCTGGGATTGGGGTGGCCTCCGCATTGCTACGCACACGCAGATCGTGCCAGGCGGTCTATTTGCTGATTGCCCCGAGCGCGCTTGAAGGTGTCCGGGCTGTGAAGTGCCGAACTGGTTGATTGCCTTGAGAGGCTGCTTTGCGTTTCTGCTGCGAGGGCTGTGGTGTGCTCCTTTGTTCGGAGAGAGCGCTCTGTATTTCCATTGACTGTAATAACTCCGCGAGGTCCTGACATCTTGAGCTTGAGGTATGCATAATGCAGTACCGCATTGAATCTAGCAAATGCGGTTCGCCCGAGCAGCGCGTGATAACCACTGCGGAACGGGACTATATCGAAGATTAACTCTTCGCTTCGGAAGTTATCCGGGAATCCGAAGACCACTTCCAGTGTAATTGAGCATGTGCAATGGGCCTCTACACCTGGGATGACGCCCTTAAAGGTCGTTTTTGTGGGTTTGATCCTTGAGGGGTCTATACCCATTTTGCACACTGTGTCCTGATAAAGCAGGTTCGGGCTGCTGCCGCCGTCCATAAGGACTCTAGTGAGGTGAAATCCTTCGATGATTGGGTCTAGGACCAGTGCGGCGAATCCGCCATGATGGATACTAGTGGGGTGGTCCCTGCGATCGAAGGTGATCGGACAGGAGGACCAAGGGTTGAACTTTGGGGCGACTGGCTCCAACGCATATACGTCCCTGAGCGCACGCTTCCGCTCCCTCTTGGGGATGTGGGTTGCATATATCATGTTCACCGTCCGCACTTGTGGGGAAACCTCTTCTGTCCTCCACTGTGCCACTGCGGAGTCTCCTCTTAGTCATCGGTATGCGGACCCTTGTCCTTGTTTTCGGCAATTAACTTGCCTGCCTGCTTGAACACCCAACAATCCCTGTTGGTGTGATTGGCTGGCTTGTCTGGGGTGCCGTGTATTTGACACGAGCGATCGAGTATATGGCCCAAGCTGGACGGACCCGGCGTACTTTGTTTGAATGGCTTTTTCCGCTGACCGGGTTTAGAGCCTTGGAATCCGGCATTGACTATCGTATCCTCGGTATTTTTGCTGTTAATGCGGCGCTTATGCTTGTTGCGACGGGACCTGCTATTGCCGTCCTTGGTATCTGAGGTACCATGGTTCTTTGATATGTTATTACTGTGAGCCAGCCAGCTGTCTTCTCCCGCACAAAAGCGGGTCATGAGCGTCGTGAGAGATGCCATAGATTTCGGCTTTTCCTGACCAAGGTGCCGGGCTAGCCACTCATCTCGGATGTTGTGCTTGAAAGCTGCTAAGGCCTCCCCATCTGGACAGTCGACAATTTGATTTTTCATTGTAAGGAACCGAGTCCAGAATTGCCTGGCCAACTCTTCTGGCTGCTGAATTATGTGGCTCAAATCATTGGAGTCTGGTGGTCGCACATAAGTGCCCTGAAAGTTGTTGAGGAATGCGGCTTCAAGATCTTCCCAATAGCTAATGGAGTCCGCTGGCAAGCTGTTAAGCCAATGCCGCGCAGGTCCTTTGAGCTTTAGTGGGAGGTATTTGTTGGCGTGTAAGTCATCGCCGTGGGCCATGTGGATGTGGAGGAGGAAGTCCTCAATCCATACTGCGCGATCTGTTGTGTCGTCGTATGTTTCAATATTTACAGGTTTGAAACCTTCTGGGAATTGATGTTCCATTACTTCGTCTGTGAAGCATAAGGGGTGTGTGGCGCCTCTGTATTGGGCTGTATCGCGATGCAGCTCGAATGGGTCTTGCCCGCTGTGTTCAGCCCGGCCGGATTTGCTTTTACTGTATCCGGCATGACGTTTGTCGTCTCGCAGAGTGGTCCGCCCTGGTGATCTGTAGATCGATATTGAATGATTTGCCTTGTCCTCCAATATGTCTCGCAGGTCTGGCGTATCTCCCCATGCCTTTATATTTGAATGGCGTTGGGGTGGAGGCTGAGCTTTTGGTGGGAATGCCTCTCTATCGCGGCCACGAGGTGGCCGATCAGCCGTATCATACGCTTCTTCCTCCAGTCGGGGTAGTAAGCTGCGCCTTGGGTAACTCTTGGAGGGGCGCTCGAGTTTATATTCCTCGGCCGCGAGGACTTCGGTCCATTTGTCAGCTAGCAGATCTTGATCAGCTTGAAGCTGCTGCTGCTTTTTCTTCAGGCTATTTGCCATGGCCATAAGCCGGCGCTTGAAGCGCTCTTGTTCGAGGGGATCCTCTGGTACAGCGAATTCATCGTCGCCGAGGCTTGCCTCGTCTTAAGAGGGGGGCATGTTATTGTCATCCTCCTCCTCTCCGTCTGCCGCTCTCTCAGGAGAGCTGGCTCCTCCATATTCCTGCTCTAAATCTTGCTGGAGGGGTTTGTTGTTTTCTTCGGCACTATCCGGAGTGTTATTATCTCCTGTGCCGGTATCACCACTTTTGCTTTGGTGGGACTTAGAGCGGCGCCGCTGACGTCGGTGTTTGGGTTGCTTCTTGGAGGAGTCATCCTCCGCTATCCCGTCGCCATTGCCTTCTTTGGGTGTATCCACCATGTATATGTCATATGACGAGGTGCATTTCCAGTGCCCTATAGGTGCTGGTTCATGTTCGTCTCCTACATCGTCGTCCATACCGTCGATGTCTTCGGAGTCGAAGTCAAGCATGTCAGTTAAATCATCGACAGTGGCTACGAAGTGGGTGGTGGGCGGGCGTCGAATTTCTTCGTCGTCCGCATCCCAATCCAGTTGGCCATAATCCGGCCAAGGCTCTCCTAAAAAAGAGAGAGACCTTAGTGAATTCATAATGTCTCCAAAGGGCAAGTGCTGAAAGATATCCGCGGCGGTGAATTCCATGATCGGCGCCCAATCGGATTCGATTGGCAGGGGCGTGGATGGTTCGGAGTCCGGAAAAGAGTCTGGCACCTTGGAGTCACGGGCTGCGCAGAGGGTTAGGCTGGTGTTCGGCTCGATCGCCGTTGAGACTGCAGCCCCTGAGGCAGTGTCTAACCACCCATCCTCAACTGGCGCAGTTGGCTCTGAGCTAAGGGTCAGAGCTGATGCGGGCGCAGCCTCTGGGGTACTGTTCGGCGGCAGAGCTAGGTCATACCCATCGCGACAGTGTGGCGTGCCCGGCTGTGGCTTGGATCCGTCGAAGATCAAGTCTCCGCGGATGTCGGCCGTGTAGTTCAAACTTCCAAATCTGACCTGACGGCCAGGGGCGTAGCTTTCAATCTGCTCCAGATGGCCAAGCGAATTAGCCAGCAGTGCAAAGCCGTCGAATATGAAGATCTGTCCGGGGAGAAAAGTCTCACCCTGGACCGCATCACTATCGATGATAGTAGGAGCCATCAAGCCTAACGGCGACGACACAGAGGAACTCTCAATGAAAGCACCAATGTCGGTGTCAAAACCGGCGGATCTCGGGTAGGGGGTCCCGAACTGTGTGTCTAGGCCGGATGGTAACAGGAGGCAGGGGACACGATGTTTTACCCAGGTTCGGGCCCTCTTAATGGAAGTAAAACCCTACGTCCTGCTTGATTGATATTGATGATATGGGTAGTACAAGAGTAGATCTACCACGAGATCAGACAGGCTAAACCCTAGAAGCTAGCCTATGGTATGATTGTCTGTAATGGTTGTTGTCCTACGGACTAAAACCCTTCGGTTTAATAGACATCGGAGAGGGTTAGGGTTACACAAGGTCGGTTACAAAGGAGGAGATATCCATATCCGTATTGCCTAGCTTGCCTTCCATGCCAAGTAGAGTCCCATCCGGACACGAGACGAAGTCTTCAATCTTGTATCTTCATAGTCTAACAGTCCGGCCAATGGAGATAGTCCGGCTGTCTGGAGACCCCCTAATCCGGGACTCCCTCAATAATATTGAGGATTTCCAAGTACAAGATGTTAGGAAGGAGCATTGCAAGAGAAGTAGGAGTTGCACTGAGCCTCTTCAACCTGTTAAGGTAAGTCACTGTATCCAACTCAACAGTTCAATTCCTTGTTTGTTTCAGGCATAGTTAATTTGCTCTTTTCAATTGCTTTATTTGTCCTCACTTAATGGCATTCCCAAAGAATGATTCCTGATGGTGTGTACTTGTATAACTATTAGTTGACATAATTAAAGGCCTTATCATTTAATTACTCTGCCTAAGTGTGCCTAAAGCTTTGAAGTCTATTAACCAAGTATTATTGATTGAGGCTCGCAATATAGTTCATACTAGGCTAATGATTGCATAGTTTTGCTTGTTGTAGTATGTTTGTATGAAATCCTCTGTTGTTCATTATTCTCCCTAAGACTTCAATTGAGCTACAGAATGGCCAACTGCTTGCTTACTTCTACGCAACGTGTTGTTTAAATTTGTAACTTGTTTGTGTTTGGGATTTGGCCCCATCATCATACTCCTCTGGTGAGCTAAGAGAGATTTTTGTATGCAGGCTGCACAGACTACCTTTTTTATCATTTTGAAAATATCACCTGCTTATGCTTCATGACGTGTAACATTATTGTTAGTCTTGTTTTGCCATGTACAAAATAGTCTGTCTTGCTCGCTTCACTGTTGTAACTATATTTTTGCCCTAGTCATGTGTACTTATAGAAACATTTCAGGATGAAGTGACATCAACACAAAGATCTACGAGCAGTATGGCATGGCCGTTACCGAATGATTATGGATTGGAATTGGAATGTGCTGATGTTCTCGAGCATCAACTAGAGGTGGCAAGACAACGTGTACATGCTTCTGAACATACAATCAACAAGTTGAGACTGGACATGCATGTATTAGATGTAGGAGTCAAAAATGAAACAAGACACTGAGGTAACAACGAAGGAATTAGAGATTTTGTAGACTGAAATTTGTGCTATCTAAATCCAGCCAATCCTATTTTCTGAAGAGATTATAGTTCAAATGGTAAGTTATGTTGATGCGCGTCCATGATGTATGAGTTATATTTGCCCAGTGTATGTAATTTGTTGTTTGTGTATGCTTTATTATCACTAGTGCCGAACCATAATGCCCAGTGGGTATAATCAGCTATGCCTCAGTCTCTTTATTTTATAGTGTATGTTTTTTAGAGGTGATAGTATAGAGTAGGATAATTCTTTGAATATGCTTTATCGCTCAAATGGGGGCTAACTCGCCCAAACGTTGTAGTGACCATGGCTCTCCACAGGCCGTACGTTCCATGGGCCATCTACGGGACGGACGATCCTTGGCCTTCTATGGCTGTCGGATTCGTGGGCCTTCTATGGGCTGTCGGATCCGTGGGCCTTCTATCGGCTGTTGGATCCATGGGCCTTCTATGGGCCGTCGGATCAATGGGCCTTCTATGGGCCGCCGGGTCAATGGGCCTTCTACGGGCCTTCTATCAGCTGTCGGATCCATGGGCCTTCTATGGGCTGTCAGATCAATGGGCCTTCTACGGGCCGTCGGGTCAATGGGCCTTCTACGAGCTGTCTCATCTATGGGCCTTGTACGGGCCGTATAAGGGGTCATAAACGGGCTAGAGTGGAAATCGTACTTTTTATGGGTTGACCATAACGGGCCGTTAATCGGACGTATTTGATGATGCTATGAAAATGGCCCAACGGATTAACGGGCCACAAACGGTTCGACTGTATCCACGAGCTGAATTTGGCCCACAAGCAGAAAAGGCCTGTAATGGGCCATAAGTAAACGAATGCTGTAAATGAGCCCAAGAATAAATGGGCCCTGAGAAGGCAGAAAGATAACATGGGCTAGTAACGTCCCAACCGTATAATGGGTCGTTAATGGGTGTAAAGTGCTACATTGTTCATTACGGGCCAGTTTTACCATGGGTCGTTAATGGGCTGAGGGTTACTAAGGGTCTCATATGGGCCGAAAGATGTCATGGGCCATACAAGGGCCAGAAGTAAAAATGGGCTGGAATTATATTGGACGTCCCAGATGAAGCTACTGGGCCTAATTCGGATAGGCCGTAAACGGGCCTTGGGTTAGCGGGCTGTAAATGGGCTATATGCGAACATGCCGTTAACAGGCTCGCCATGGGCCCGCCCGCCACCTTTTGACCAAGTCAAATGGACCGGCCTTTTCACAGGAATGGGCCTCTATTGGGCCATGCCACGTGTCGACGTATCATAGGCGCTTTGGGTCCAATGAGTTGATGACATATGTCCCAACGGTGAGCCGACACGTGTTCCCTCCATCCAATGATGATTTTACACGTGGAAAATCCCCATTGGTTGGGGCTGTTAACAGGTTATCGGATCCAAAACCGGACCCGATAGCTTAACGACATTCCATTATGGTGGATGCCACGTGTCGGTCACCCTTGAAGAAAGCACTTCTGTGACGCGTGATTTATCGTCATGGAAGTGGACACTTCCGTGATGATAATTTTGGTAATGTCATGGAACACTTCGACGACAACACATGTATGACTATCTTGATTCTATCATAAAATTGTCATGGATGTACATGCATGACAGAAAATGTGACCTACTATGACAAACACGTATCATCACGGAAGTGTATTTTTTGTAGTGGTAGTTTACTTCAGATCTCTGGGTCCATAGCTAGTAGCTAGATGGCTTCTTCTCTCTCTTTGGATCTCAATACAAAGTTCTCCTCGATTCTCTTGGATATCTATTCGATGTAATCTTCTTTTGCGTTGTGTTTGTCGAGATCCGATGAATTGTGGGTTTATGATAAAGTCTATCTATGAACAATATTTGAATCATCTCTGAATTCTTTTATGTATGATTGGTTTATCTTTGCAAGTCTCTTCGAATTATCAGTTTGGTTTGGCCTACTAGATTGATATTTCTTGCAATGGGAGAAGTGCTTAGCTTTGGGTTCAATCTTGCGGTGCTCGATCCGAGTGAAACCTATGTTTCCTGAGAGTAGCCACTAGTGAAACCTATGGCCCCCGGGTCTATTCTCCATCATAGAAGTTTTCCATCTACTTTATTTTGCAATCTTTACTTTCAATCTATATCATAAAAATACCAAAGATATTTATCTTATTATTATTATTATCTCTATCAGATCTCACTCTTGCAAGTGGTCGTGAAGGGATTGAAAACCCCTTTATCGCGTTGGTTGCGAGGTTCGTATTTGTGTGTGTAGGTACGAGGTGACTAGCGCATGGTCTCCTACTGGATTGATACCTTGGTTCTCAAAAAAACTAAGGGAAACACATACGCTACTCTAGTGCATCACCCTTTCTTCTTCAAGGGAAAACCAACGCAGTGCTCAAGAGGTAGTAGGGTCTACTTTGAGATAGACATGGAATGGCGCCGTTTTGGGTGACCCTCCTTGTAGCCGCTTCACAAAAACGCATGTTTTTAGCATTCAAAAAATGATAATAGCTTTTTTTTCTGAAACAAGTTGGAACCTAGCTTTGGCAACATTGTTTGCCATGACAAGACGGAGGCATGCGCCAAATGTGGGGATATTATCACAAACTATTCAACGAATGCGGCCATATCATTGATAGTTTTCCTTGAAAGCCATGAATCTTCGTTCATGCTAGGTCACTTTTGAGAACACCTTTTCAAAAAACACCGATATTGCAAGTTTAGTATTTTTGCTAGTTGGTAGACAACATTTGGTGATGTGACGCGGAGGTCTCCCATTTTTTTGATTTTTTTTCAATTTTTTATGGTGTTCTCAAAAACCGGCCGATTTTGTCACGGCGGCCGTCCGTGGCTAGGGTTTGAGTCATGTTTTTAGCATTCAAAAAATGAAACTTATATTGTTTCATACATGAGCATGCACAAAAACCCATAATATTATCTTTCATCCATGAGCATGCATAAAAATGTCAATTCCCATCAATTACCAAACTGAATATTCATAATTAAGAAACTGACATGTTTAGATGACACTGTCATATGGCATCCGTGAGCATGCACAAAATTAAACCTGACATACTTAACATTGACATGTTCAGATTACACTAATAAGCTTAAACCTAACATGCTTAACATTGCCACTTCATTTCTTAACATCTTCACTTGTTCTCCTCGTTCTTCTCCTTCATCAACCTGATGCGCTCAGAGTGGCGAATCCCAACGTGGATGTACTCCTCTACCACAATTGACATGGTCCTGTCACCAAGCTGTGGGATTGCAGGAGCCACCACCATCAGGAGGTCATTGTCAAGCACCAACATTGCGAGGTCATCATTAGGCACCACAATCGCAAGGTCGTCGTCAGCCACCATAGCAAGGTCGTCGTCCACCATCACCATAGTAGAGTCATCGTCAGCCACCACCATAGCAAGGTCGTCATCCGCCACCACCATAGTATGGTCGTTGTCAGCCACCATCATAGCAAGGTCGTCGTCAGCCAGAATAGGCTGCTCCTCATCATCCCTGCTTTGCTCCTCGTCTCCCCGCTCTGCTCCTCGTCATCCCCGCTCTGCTCCTCGTCATCCCCGCTGCTGCTCCCATTGCCTGGCCAAATGCAACAAAGTGTGAACATGGTGTTGTCGTCGTGCTGGTAGAGGAAGCCAAAAGGACAAGAAGAAGAGAGGTAAAGAGCTTACTGGCATCATCGTCATGTTGGTAGTACATGTGGCACATGGTGTTGTCAAACATCTTCACGGTGAACATGGCGTCGCCGTCGTAGCGGAAGACAAGGAAGTGCCCGAGCTATAGCTCATGGTCACAGGCGAAATGATCCCACCCGGGGCCTAGGTACATGTGGCCTTCGCCATTGAACACCACCAACACGTCCCACTGCCTGCGAAGCCTGCTGCCGGTATCCCGCAACTTCACTTTGTGGGGCTCACGGCTGGCGAGCATCTTTGAAAACTTGTCAGGCATCCTCTATAGCGAGGGTCAAGTAGTGGTTAAATGTGCCAATCAAGCACTAGACTGTAGAGTGATGATAAACAGATGAGTGATGATAAATGTACCTGCCTACTGCAAGATTTCTCAATTACGATCTCGAAGAACTCGAAACCTTCCAAGCCAGCCATCTCACTTCTCTGAAAAGAAGCTTTGTAATTAAACAACAAGTTACCAAAAACATGACTGGACATAAATAGGAAACAAGCACTTCAAAAAAGTAGAATATCAACATTTCAGGTAAGCACAACAAGAATAACAACAACAACAACAACACCAAAATAATATTTCTGAACATTGGCATCAAATCAACACAAACACTGAATGAACATGCACAAATATACTGCAATCAATATATAACAGCCAACATTTCAATCCATGGACACCAAATGACAGACAAGGTATTAAGGCACATGTTCAGAAACCATCAAATTTGGACAGATATGTTCATAAGTGGAGATATATGAACAACAACCATCAAATTTCTAACATCTCCAGTTTACTTCAGAAACTGAACCACACAAATCATTGAAAGAAACAGAAAACAATCTCAATGTTCAGTCACACTGCACAAATATTCAATCTCAATCTCAATGGAAAAACAATTTGCTACTATAAAAGGACCATATCTGCCCATGTCTACTCTAAAAGGCATATCTGGCCATATCTATAAATGAACATATCTGCCCATATCAAATATCTATAAATGGGCAGACATGTAGATATGGCAGATATCTACATATCTAATCCCACATATGGGCAGATATCTGCATGAACATATCTATATCTATAAATGAACATATATGAACATATCTGCCCCTTTGCATATCTATAAATGAACCATATGGGAAGATATGAGTCTGATCTTACTAGTGTCAGAGCCAAGTTGGATATTTACTACATGTGTTTGCCAAGGCCTCAATTTGGAACACTACTATAAATGGCAATGGCCTCAATTTGCTACTACTCGATCTTGGCAAAAACAAGGACATTTCTGATGGCAAAAACATCAACAACACTCTATTTTCTTCTTCTACTCATTCCATATTTTGCTAGCACCAAAAACATCAACATCAACAGGGCCTCAATAGTAGATAAGAAACCTAATCTATCTATTTTAAATAATTTGAACCATATCATATTTTTCTACGAAGTTAAGAGGAAGGATTCATATAATATTTTGCTAGGTCAGTCAGCTTAGTTGTGGGCTTTCAAATTATCTAACCCAAATTTCCAAACGAACCCAAATCCAAGGCCAGCACAACACCACCCCACTCACTCCCCCCTCCATTCGAATCAAACCCTAACCGAATCTAATCCCTAATCCATTCAAACCCTAAACAAATCCAGTAAACAATAGTAGAAAACCCTAACCTATCAGGAGAGGAAGGAGTGCCAGAGAGGAAGGCAGCAGGTTCAAACCTCTAGCGGTCGGCGGCGGCGGTGGCTCAGTGCGAGATGAGCTGCAGCGGCGGCGACGACGACGACAGAGAGGAAGGAGTTGCGGGAGAGGAAGGAAAATAATGGGGAAATGAGAGGAGGAGGGTCCACTTGTCAGTTGCGGGAGAGGAGGGTCCACTTGTTTGAGAGACAACCACTCTCTCCAACACATGTAGTTTCGTTCGGGTACATAACCAACAGTCTCTTATAGCTCAGTGGTAGTGAACGTGTTGAAACAAGCGCTCGGTCGTGGGTTCGAGCCCCCGCTCGCGCATATTTTTTGGTAGCTTTGGTAGAGTAGCAAAATGGCCCACTTGTCAGTGAGTGGGTCGAGTGGCCCACTTGTCAGCGGGGTGTGTGTATGATACTTGACTAGTTTGATGATTTTAAAAGAGATGGAATAGAGGAGAAGACCAGTAGCCTCTTCCTAGCCCACTGGTAGAAACATAGTGAAATGAGTGCACGGTCGTGTGTTCAAGTCCCTGCTCGCGCCCATGTTCAGTTGAAGCAAAATTCAGTACAACATCTTCTGTTCTGACCAAAACAGTTGTGAAAACTACATGATCAAACCAAAACTGAATTTTGGTCATCAAAGCAACATCTTTAGTTCAAAATGACATCATTTTGTAAACTTTTACATCACAACCAAAACTACATGATCACCAAAACTACTCAATTAAAAAAACAACATTTTACACCACAACATCTTCAGTTCAAAAAAAACAGCTCTAAAAACAACATCTTCATTTCACCAAAACAACATCTTCATTTTGCATTGTATCTTCCATCATCAATACTTCATGATCACCATAACTACATCATTTTGCATTGTATCTTCAACCATCATCTGCCTCTCCATCACTAGTGTCATGCATTTTGGTACCTAGACAATTATAGTACAAGAAACATCAGAATCACATCAACAACAACTACCAAGGAGACAAAATAGCATTAGCTCACCAAGGAGACAAAATTTACCTTCGCTACTCATCGTCGTCAATACGAAAACAAGGAACTCTATGCCCACTCCTGTTTTCCTCATCATCACTACAATATTGAAGCATAGTATGATCAGTCCTGTTTTCCTCATCCTCGCTCTCATGTCCATCCGCTACCACCTTTCTTCTTTTCTTGATGCCTTCAACTATTGCAGCATCAACGAGCACACGTTCCCGGTCCCTTCGCACTCTGCTTTGCACCGGAACTTCCATAGAGTCATCATCAGCTTGCAACGGAACTTCTGTAGAGTCATCATCCTGGTATGTTAGTCCACCACCACCGGGACCCTTTTCCACTTCAGTTTCAGTCACACTCCACAAGTGTCTATGCTCAAAGTTTTGCACAATTCGCCATTTTCCGTGCAAAAGAGTGTATGGCAGATAAAACACCATTGTTGCTTGTGTTGTTAGAATAAAGGGATCACTCTTATTCCAGCACCTTGAAGTGTTGATGCTTTTGAAGTGGCCATCATATTTGATAAAAGAGTCTCTCTTCTTCTTGCTACCAAGCTCGAACTGGGTCATAGCGAAATAAGATAACTGAGCGATGGATGCCTCCACTAGAGTTGTACTGCAACTCTACGATGCTTCTCAGCTGACCATAGAAGTCAATGATCTCACGATCATGTGACCCCTAAGTGAGGATTCCACTATTCTTTGTCTTCCTTTTGTCCTCGCGGTCAATGGTGTGGTACCGGATACCGTCAGCAATGCATGCTGAATACACTCTCACTCGCTTACCCGGTAAGCATGCCAAAGCAAATAGATCATCACTGACCTTCTTCTCTTCATGCAACTTTCCAATCTTCAAAAATAAAACATTTAGCAAACAATGGTATTTAACATTTGGTGAATAACACAGCAAACATCAAACATGTGGCAAAAGATCTCACATGATTCTTAAACAAATTAGAAAACCCCTTGGCAACCCTTTTATCAACACGGATCTTGCTTTCTTCCTGATTTAATTCTTCCTTGCATTTCCTGCAATGCAAACAAAACATGTGAATTAAAACATTAGGCTGGTGCCAACCCAAGGAATATATATATATATATATATATATATATATATATATATAATGAGTGTACAAGATATAACGTACTCGATATATGGTAGAACCTCGGCGCAATTGCTGAGCACATACCAAACCATCTTGTCATACTCATCACCAGCCTCCAAATATTGTGAGGCTCCAAGAAAGTTCACACCATGGTTGAAAACAAAGATATCACCACTTTGCGAATCAGACCGCTCTCTATTTCTACCTGAACGGTTCCATCTTGTTTCCACATCACCAAAGTATCTAGAGCAAAAAGTCAAGCACTCGTCAATGACATATGCTTCAGCAATAGAACCTCCAGGTCTTGCCGTGTTTCGCACATAAGGCTTACAAGTAAGTAGCCTTCTTTCGATTGGGAACATCCAACCTTATTGCACAGGGCCTCTAAGCATTGCCTCTTTTGGTAAGCGCACCGCCAAATGGACCATCACGGTGAAGAAAGCTGGAGGGAAAATATTCTCGAGCTTGCAAATAATAATTGGGATTTCTTTTTCAAGTCTTTACAGGACAGTTAACTTGAGTGTTTTGCAGCACATTTCTCTTAAGAAATTTACCAGCTCAGCAACCACTTCATATATATCCTTGTCCATGATTCCTCGGAGGCACATCGGTAAAATCCTTTGGAGGAGGATGAGATAATCATGGTTTTTCAGTACTAAAAGCTTGAATCCATCAAAAGTAACACACTTTGCTAGGTTAGCAGCACAACCATGTGGAAATTTCACCGCTGTTAGGAATTCACAGAATGCAAGATTTTGTTCTTTAATCATTGTATACCATGCTCGTGGCATTTCAAATGAATCATCTTCTTCATTGTGATGTAGATGCAAATCTTCTCTTATGCCCACGTCCTCCAAATCAAGCCTAGAACTAATCGTGTCCTTTGTCTTCCCTTCAATGTTTAGAAACGTCCCTACCAGATTCTCGCATATATTTTTCCCAATGTGCATTACATCGAGATTACGCCTTAATTTCAGATCAGCCCATTATGGCAGGTCCCACAAACAAGACCTCCGGTCCCAACATTGACCTTCCTCGCGCTTTCTTTTCTTCACAAGCTTTCCTGGTCTCACATCTTTCACCTTTTCAAGTTGCTGCTCCAGCTCTTCTTTAGTGAATTCAGCTGGCTTTTCACGGGTTTCATTCTCACCATTAAAATCTTTGCTTCTTTGCCAGCGATGGTTTCGGGGAAGAAAGCGGTGGTCCCCAATATAGAAGATCTTGCTCCTTATTCTCTTTGAGCAAGGGTCTTTGTCACAATGGAGACAGGCCTTATAACCCGCCGTGATTGAGGGAGTCCTGGATTAGGGGGTCTCCGAACAGTCGGACTATATCCTTTGGCCGGACTGTTGGACTATGAAGATACAAAATTGAAGACTTCATCCCGTTTCTGGATGGGACTTTCCTTGGCGTAGAAGGCAAGCTTGGCAATACGGATATGTGGATCTCCTCCCTTGTAACCGACTCTGTGTAACCCTAGCCCCCTCCGGTGTCTATATAAACCAGAGGGTTTAGTCCTTAGGACAACATACAATCATACCATAGGCTAGCTTATAGGGTTTAGCCTCTATGATCTCATGGTAGATCAACTCTTGTAATACTCATATCATCAAGAACAATCCAGAAGGACGTAGGGTATTACCTCCATCAAGAGGGCCCGAACCTAGGTAAACATCGTGTCCCCTGCCTCCTATTACAATCTACCTTAGACGCACAGTTCGGGACCCCCTACCCAAGATCCGCCGGTTTTGACACCGACATTGGTGCTTCCATTGAGAGTTCCACTGTGCCGTCACCGTAAGGCTTGATGGCTCCTTCGATCATTGGTAACAAGGCGGTCCAGGGTGAGGCTTTCCTCCCGGACAGTTCTTCGTATTCGGCGGCTCCGCACTGCGGGCCAATTCGCTTGGCCATTTGGAGTTGATCAAGAGCTACGCCCCTGGCCATCAGGTCAGGTTCAGAAACATAAACTACACTACCGACATCCGCGGAGACTTGATCTTCGACGGATTCGAGCCCATGTCAGGTGCACCGAACAATCACGATGAGCATGACATAACTCTACCGTCGGACAGTGTTCGGGAGATCACATCTGCAACTACCCCGACCTTCAATCCGGAGCAAATTGCGCCATCCGAGGACTAAGGAATAGACCCCGCCATGGATCCCACACTCTTAGTGGCGATGGAGCCGGATACTGACTTCACCCCTTACGAGAGCCGTGTCGCTGAACCGCTGGATTCGTCTTCGGCCATGGACTCCGAGCCGCCTACATCCGTGCCTATCGAATCCTACTGGGCGCCGATCATGGAGTTCACCTCCGCGGATATCTTTCAACACTCGCCTTTAGGCGATGTGCTCAATTCATTAAGGTCTCTCTCCTTGTCAGGAGAACCTTGGCCAAACTATGTCTCGCTAGAATGGGATGCGGACGACGAAGAAATTCGCTGCCCACCCACCACCCATTTAGTAGCCACTCCCAAGACGTCGACGGTATGGACGATGATGCAAGGGACGAACAGGAACCACCGCCCACAGGGCGCTGGACCGCCACCTCATCATATGATATATACATGGTGGACACCCCCAAAGAAGGCAATGGTGAAGAGAGAGCGCAGGATGACCCCTCCAAGAAGCAACCCAAGCACCAACGTCAGCGGCGCCACTCTAAGTCCCGCCACAACAAAAGTAGTGATATCGGCACAAGCGACACTAACACTCCGGATAGTGTCGAAGAAAACCACAATCCCCTCCAGCATGATGTAGAGCCGGAGGATGAACAAGCTAGCCCTCTAGAGTAGGCAGCAGATGGAGAACCGGAGGAGGACAATTACATGCCTCTCTCTGAAGACGAGGAGAGCCTCGGCGATGAAGAATTTATTGTGCCTGAGGATCCCGTCGAGCAGGAGCACTTCAAGCGCTGGCTTATGGCCACAACAAATAGCATGAAGAACAAGCAACAACAGCTTCGAGCTGATCAAGACCTGCTAACAGACAGATGGACCGAAGTCCTTGCGGCCGAGGAATTCGAACTTGAGCACCCCTCCAAGAGTTACCCAAAACTCATGTTGCTACCTCACCTCGAGGAGGAGGCATTGAAACCTCCATCACCAGTGTACGATGCGTCTAACCGGCCACCGCGAGGCCGAGCCAGAGAGGCGTTTCAGCCCGAAGTTCAGCCTGCACCCTGCCGCCACTCAATCAAAAAATACCAAGGCCCGGGGCAACACACGGGACCTGCGAGACGAATTGGACAGCAGGGCAAAACATGCAAGGTCAATATACGGGTCACGGGGGCGTGCACCAATGCGGGACAATGACCGTCACGCCGGATACACTAAAGGTAAATCCGGCCGGGCCGATATAGCCCGGCACAGAGGCGCCGCACGCCCCCTATGCTTCACTGATGAAGTTATGTATCACGAATTCCCGGAGGGTTTTAAACCCATAAATATCGAATCGTATGATGGTACAACAGATCTCGCTGTATGGATTGAGGATTTCCTCCTTCACATCCACATGGCTCGCGGTGATGATCTACATCCATCAAGTACCTCCCACTAAAACTGAAAGGAACGGCTCGGCATTGGCTGAATAGCTTGCCCGCAGACTCCGTTGTCGGTTGGGAGGATTTGGAAGACGCATTCCTTGACAACTTCCAGGGCACTTATGTGCGACCATCGGATGCTGACGACTTGAGCCACATAACTCAGCAGCGAGGGGAATCAGCCAGGCAATTCTGGACATGGTTCCTATCTAAGAAAAAACAAATTGTTGACTATCGGAATGCAGAGGCTTTAGCGACATTCAAGCAAAACATCCGTGACGAGTGGCTTGCCCGGCACCTCGGCCAGGAGAAGCCGAAGTCTATGGCAGCCCTCATGACACTCATGACCCGCTTTTGCATGGGCGAGGATAGCTGGCTGGCTCGCAGCAACAACACATCACGGAATCCGTACACTTCGGATACCAAAGATGCAACGGAAAACCACGTCGTAACAGACCAAAGCATCGCAACAACAGCGATAACACCGATGATACGGCAGTCAATGCCAGATTCAGAGGCTCTAGATCCAGTCACTAGAAAAAGCCATTCAAAAGAAGTACTCCGGCTCCGTCCAGTCTGGATTGCATACTGGATCGCTCGTGTCAAATCCACGGCACCCTCGATAAGCCAGCCAATCACACCAACAAAGAATGCTGGGTGTTCAAGCAGGCCGGCAAGTTAAATGGCGAAAACAAGGACAAGGGGCTGCATAGTGAGGACGAGGAGGAGCCCCGTCCGCTGAACACGGGAGGACAGAAGGGGTTCCCCCCATAAGTGAAGATAGTGAACATGACATACGCAACGCACATTCCCAAGAGGGAACGGAAGCGTGTACTAAGGGACGTATATGCGATGGAGCCCGTCGACCAAAAGTTCAACCCATGGTCCGCTTGTCCGATCACCTTTGATCGCAGGGACCACCCCACTAGTATCCGTCTTGGCGGATCTGCCACACTGGTCCTAGACCCCATCATCGACGGATTTCAGCTCACTCGAGTCCTTATGGACGGCAGCAACAGCCTGAACCTGCTGTAAATGGGTATAGATCCCTCGAGGATCAAACCCACCAAAACCACCTTCAAGGGCGTAATCCCAGGTCTAGAGGCCCATTGCACGGGATCAGCCACACTGGAAGTGGTCTTCGGATTTCCGGACAACTTCCAAAGCGAGGAGTTAATCTTCGATATCGTCCCGTTTCGTAGTGGCTATCACGCACTGCTCGGGCGAACTGCATTCGCAAAACTCAATGCGATACCGCATTACGCATACCTCAAGCTCCAGATGCCAGGACCTAGGGGGGTCATAACAGTGAATGATAACACAGAACGCTCGCTCCGCACGGAGGAGCAGACTGCGGCCCTCGCAGCAGAAGCACAAAGAAGCCTTTTAAGGCAAACCATTAATTCGGCGATACAGCCCCCGTACACCTTCAACCGAGTCCGGAGTAAACTGCAACAGGATCGCCTGGCACGCTTAGAGCTCGCCTAGCAATTCGGCCCCCATCCCAGTCCCAGTCAAGCAATGAAATCCATGCCGCATGTATATAATTACGCACTGAAAATACCATGGACATAGGTGGGGGCACGATCAGGGCATGCCCGCACTGCGGCTTAACCGCCCTAGGGGCAGTATACCTTTATCATTTTTTCTCTTTTAGGACCTAACTCTCTGGAAGCACTTTCCGGTAGTACGATTGCCGCACACATTACGGGAAGGAAAAACCAAGGAGGCAAGAAGCTAATTAAGATGTACACGGGAACCCTTAGGTGGTCTCTAATAATAATCAATATACCCGCTTTCTACTTTCCATACACAGCTTGCCCTTGGATAAGACATGTCAAATAGTCCTACTTTCTGCTTATTGCACTACTTGTATCAGTACGCTTCGACGTATTATTTAACAATGCATAGCATTGGTCTATTATTGCATTATGCATCCCCTTTTTCTTACATGTTCACTTACGACAATCTGCACCCATACATTCGGGTACGGTCAGTATGCCAGGGGCTTTCGTTTACCCCATAATACGGCGTGAGAAGTCCAAACACTTTCGACAGTGCGGCACCCCAAACTTATAGCATTATATGCATCAGCTCCGAATCCTGTCTTGGGTCAATAGTTGGGTTTGCCCGGCTCCCATGCTTTGGTACCTTACGTTCCGATATATCTGCTAAGGTAGCGGTGGGAGAACTACTGCGATTGTGTCCCGGTTCTTTCGGACGAGCACCTCAGTAGAGAAAGCCGAAAACTGACTGTCATGATAAGGCGAGATCTGGTCGCTGTTCACGAGGTCTCAAGTCCTTAAAGAATTTTTCCGCTTCGGGCGAGGACTCGGGCTTGCCCGACTTAGGCGTGTATAACGCCCCAAATTCGGCCTTCCGAATACTAGGGGCTTCGCCAAAATTTAAAATTGTAGTCTTCTATGGCTAAGTGGGAGTGATAAATTGATAGTACATTTATGCATATAGTATTTTAAGCCTTTTTGCATCTCAAGTTGAACATTTGACCACAATAATTACTTATAAAATATTCATTCCTATAGAAATGTCCCTATTATGATATTTCTTACAACACTTCTTCATATTATGCAGAATTGGTGCGTTTAGGCACCCAAACTTCATCGAAAGTGCTTTCAACACTAAAGCAGGGATCAACTTGGAGAAGAGTTCAGTTCTAAAGGGGGCAAAACTGAAAAGAACCAGAGGAAGCGTCCGGTGGCATGCATGAGAGGAGCCGGGGGCTAGCGCGACCGACCAGACGACCTGTGTGTTGCCACGCGCGGCCGGTTCTTCTTGCTACTGACCCACCACACCAGATCGAGGGGAAAGAGAGAGCGCATCAACCTTATCCACCGTAACGAAGAAAACAGGGGAGGAAGACTCCTTTCTCTCGCTGCTCACCACCGCGTTGTTCACCTACCACCAGATCGAACCAGGGAAGAAAAGGGGGATCGAGGGAAGGGAGAAGAAGAGGAGATCGGAGGCCGTTCCACCATGCTGCCGCCCTTGACCGCCGACCTGTTGCCGCCCCTGATCGCCGACCTGCTGCTCTCCCCTCCAACGACAACGCCGACCTGTTGCTCTTCAACCCTGATGCTTGTTGCTATTCATCTCCAACATCGACGATCGCCGCCAAGACAACACCTTGACACCAACAGTGGGACACTGGACTCCTAGTGTTGCTCTGCTCTGGGTGGTCGGCTGACCTCCCGCGAAGGCCGCCACGACTCCTTCCCAAGGCCATATTCTCTTCTGCCAATCTTCACCAAGTCTTCTTCCACTCGCTGCTGCTCTATCCCAAGGATCCTCTGCTACTACTCTTCTTCGATTGCAACTTCTACAACTTCGAATCGAAGATCATCAAGACCCATAGGCTCTGAACCTCTCTCTTCTCTTGTTCCTGTTCTCTAAATATATGCACTGTTGGATCTGAAAATTACTCTGTTACCTGTGTACCCATGCTGAAATCTCATGTATTCTTGCTGAATTGCTGTGACACTTGTTGGATATCAAGTTAGTAGTTATTCTCCTGTGAGCTGCTGTCACTTTAATTGGTTGCATAAGTTGTGTGTGATGTCTGAACCATCTTCCATGTGCTAGTTTACTTGTCTGTTTGATTGCAAGAAAACCACTAAAAAAGAGATAGTCCTTTTTCTGAACCCTTTACCTTTGCTGCATATTGTTTGGTTTTACCTTGTTCTAGTGGCTGCTTGTTATCATTACTATTTGATTCATCTGTTCAGTTGTTCTGAATGTTTTGAATGTGTGCTTCGAAGTTCTAGATCCCTGTGGAGAACACGACGTTCGTAGTTTGGGCGTAAAAACCCTGCTATATTACACTTGATCATTTTGGCGCCGTTGCTAGGGATCTAAATTTCATTAGCACATTAGTAGAAGCAGATCAGGATTTATTTTAGGCAACTAACCATTTCCTAACATTGGCTGCAGTTTTGAGAGAAACTAGCATGTGTCAATTTCAGGAACTTTACAGGAAATTGTCTTATGCTTCAACCTAAATATTCACTAGTGCCATTTGATCTAGAAATTGGAAGGACTTTATTGAGGAGAAGAAGAGAGAATCAAACGCGGTTTCAAGTTGCCGAAACTTTGCAAGATCAAGAAGAAAAGATGCCTAATCAAGTACCTTTTCTCAGGGACTTGTGGATCCCAAGAGATCATGGGATACCAGGAGAAATGGTGCAACCAATTATTCAGGAAAACAATTTCGAATTGAAGCCTGCTCTGATTAACATGGTACAACAGTCCAGATTTGGTGGAACAGCTTTAGAAGACCCACATGAGCATATAAGGACTTTCTTGGAGTATTGTAACACCCTCAAGCAAAATGGAGTTTCAGCGAGTGCTATCAGATTATCACTATTCCCATTTTCCTTGAGAGATGGAGCAAGAGTATGGCTTCACTCATTGCCTAAATATCTGAAAGATACTTGGGAGACTTTTTTGTAGACATTTCTTGAGAGATACTTTCCACCCACAAAAGCTGCCGAATATAGGGACAAGTTAACAAGGTTTACTCAATATGATGGAGAAAGTTTGTATGACGCATGGCAAAGATTCAACTCTTTAATCAAAATGTGTCATCATCATGGTTTAGAAAGATGGCTGGTGTTACAAAGGACTATCCACTCAGACCAGAGCTTTTGTCGATTCTGCTGCTAGAGGAGGAATCATGAACAAAACCCTTGATGAAGCATTTGCATTGATTGAAAGTATGGCGTCCCATCATTTCCAATGGTCAAGTGAAAGAGAAATAACACCACCACATCCTGGTGTGTATAATATGTCTGCAAATGATAGCATGGCAGCTCAGATTGGCATCTTGAACAAGAAGATGGATAGTATCATGTCAAATTGCATCGGTACATCTGTAGCTTTAGTAAGTGTGCCTCAAATGTGTGATGTATGTGGCCAAGTAGGTCATCCTTCAACAGAATGTACCTTATATTCAGCAATTGGATCATCGGTTTCATAAGTAAGTTATGCCCAAGGTCAAGGTCCATTCTCAAATAGCTATAATCCTTCTTGGAGGAACCATCCAAACTTGTCGTACAAGAACAATCAGTTATATGCAAGTGGATCGACAGTACGAGGAAATCGACCACCAAATCATCCAAGTCAATTTCAAGTGCCGAGGCAGAATAAACAACAAAATGTTTATCAAATGGAATGGAGGAAATCATGAAGATGCAGTTGGAATTGATGAACAAGATGACAAATGAAGTTAATGGCTTAAAGGATTCTCTTAAGATGCTTGTGAGCAAAATGGATAGTATGGTGGAAGAAAATGAAGCAAGGCTGCCTGCTCAACCAATTCCAAACCCGAAAGCTCACTATGGGGAAATATCTTCAGTTGATGCAGTGACTACAAGGAGTGGAGCTATGAGAGGACCATTACTTCCTATTCCGAAGACATATGTGCCTCCTGCTATGAGGCCAAGTTCATCCGGAACTCCACCTTCAACATCATCAGAGAAAATAAAGGAGAAAGAAGTTGATAACCGAATTGAAACTGAAGTCGAATTTCCTGGTTTTCAAACAAGAGCTGATTCTGTGCTAGAGGAAGCAATAACAACCAACAACATTCCCTTTCCTGAGAGGTTCAACAAACACAAAGATGACAAGCAATTTGCCAAATTTTTGGAAACTATGAAAGGAGTTCAGATTACTATTCCTATTCTTGAGGCTGTCTTGCATGTTCCGATGTATGCCAAATATTTCAAGGAATTATTAACAAAGAAAAGAAGCATATCTGAGCCAGAAGTTGTAACTCTATCAAAGGAATGCAGTGCAATAATTCATAATTCCATGCCTGAAAAATTGGATGATCCAGGAAGTTTTTGTGTACCATGTGTTATTGGAAACAAAACTTACAGTACACTATGTGACTTGGGCTCAAGTGTTAGTGTGTTACCACATTCAGTTAGCAAAAGGATGTTCTTGGCAGAATTAAATCCAACATCCATAACTCTTCAGTTGGCCGACAGAACATATAGGAGACCTGTTGAAATTCTTGAGGATGTTCCAGTCAAAGTTGGGAAGTTTGCTTATCCGGTTGACTTTGTAGTGCTAGATATGAAGGACAAGAGTGAGGCTGTGATTCTTGGAAGACCATTTTTGGCCACAGCTGGTGCACTTATTGATATCCAAGAAGCTAAATTGAGCTTGAGGTTCGGAAATGAAAAGGTGGAGTTTGACATGAAGCATGCAACACATGTTCCTCAAAGAGAAGAACACTGTTACAGAATTGATACAGTACAAAAATGTGTGGAAGAAGGTTATGAAGAGATGTATGGAAGTATTTGTTGTGAAGTAGTTGAGGAGGACAATAGTGAAATTAGATACGAGGAAACCAGACCTGTGAGCATGTTGGAAAGTAGTGCAAGGTCATTAGAGAAGATGCAACCAAGGCAAATAGAAATGAAACAACTTCCAGAAAGTTTGAAATATGCATTCTTAGACAATGAAAACCAGTGGCCAATTATCGTAAACACTGAGTTGACGGAAATGCAAATAAAAGGGCTTCAAGCAGTTTATGTTATTGGATATTCGATCGATGATATGAAAGGGATTTATCCTGTTATCTGCTCTCTTAGGATTTACTTGAAAGAAAGTAGTGTGCCAATTAGAGAAAGTCAAAGAAGGTTAAATCCTCATTTGCAAGAGGTTGTCAAAAAGGAGATTCTTAAATTGCTCTCTGCTGACATCATATACCCAATTTCGGACAGCGAGTGGGTGAGCCCCATTCATATGGTGCCCAAAAAAGGAGGAATAACTGTCATTGAAAACGAAAAAGGGCAAACGATTCCTAGTAGGACTGTCACGGGGTGGAGAATGGTCAATGATTTCAGAATGTTAAATGAAGTAACAAGGAAGGACCATTTTCCATTACCTTTTGTTGACCAAATGCTGGAAAGGCTTGCTGGGCATGAATATTTCTGCTCCTTAGATGGGTATTCGGGATTCTTGCAAATCCCAATTCACCTGGATGATCAAGATAAAACAACTTTCACTTGCCCATACAGAACATTTGCTTACAAAAGACTAGCTTATGGACTTTGTAATGCACCCCCAACATTTCAAAGGTTTATACTCTCTATATTCTCTGATATGATAGGAATCAAAGTGGAGGTGTTCATAGATGATATTACAGTCGTGGGAAAAAGTTAAGAAGATTGATTGAATAATCTGGCAGCAGTTCTTCAGAGGTGTTCAGAACACAATCTAGTCCTAAACTGGGAGAAGTGTCAGTTTCTTGTAAGGGAAGGAATTATTTTGGGACATTTGGTATCTAAAAGAGGAATTGAGGTTGATCAAGCAAAAGTCGAAGTAATATCAAAACTACCACCACCTGTAAATGTGAAGGGAGTGAGGAGCTTTTTGGGACATGCTTGGTTCTACAGAAGATTCATAAAGGATTTCTCCAAGATAGCCAAACCCCTCACTAATCTCCTAAACAATGATGTTAAGTTCAACTTTGATGCAAAATGTGAAAAATACTTCAACTTGCTCAAGGAAGCATTGGTCACTGCTCCAATAGTGCAACCCCCTGACTGGGAATTACCATTTGAGATAATGTGCGATGCAAGCGACTTTGCTGTAGGTGCAGTACATGGAAAAAGAAAAGGAAAAGATTTGCATGTAATATAATATGCTAGCAAAACACTTGATGATGCTCAAGCTAATTATACAACCACCGAAAAGGAGTTGCTGGCAGTAGTGTATGCCTTTGAAAAATTCAAGCAATATCTTGTGGGATCTCATTGTGTAGTTTACACAGATCACGCTGCAATTAGATATTTACTCAGCAAGAAAGAAGCCAAGCCAAGGTTAATTAGATGGATACTCTTGCTTCAAGAATTTGATGTGGAAATCAAGAGTAAGAAAGGAGCGGAAAATGTTGTGGAAGATCACTTGTCGAGATTGCAAAACAATGCAGTAGACTCCTTACCCATCAATGATGTTTCACCAGGGAGCAATCTTATGCAAGTGACAAGTATACAAAACTATACACCATGGTACGCAGATATAGTTAACTATCTGGTCTGTAACAAAGTTCCTACAGATTTTGGGTATCAGAAGAAGAAGAAATTCCTATCAGATATGAAGCACTTCTTTTGGGATGAACCTTACTTATTCAAGCATTGTGCTGATGGTATTGTTCGAAGATGCTTGCTGGAAAGTGAAACTAAAAGTGTGATCTATCATTGCCATTCATCCCCTTATGGAGGTCATGAAAGTACTCGAAAGACTCAAGCAAAAATTTTGCAAGCAGGATTTTATTGGGCAACTTTATTCAAGGATGTAGATTCCTATATTGAAGCTTGTGATCCTTGTCAGAGAACTGGAAAGATTTCAAAAAGGCAAGAGATGCCTCAAAAAGGAATTCTTGAAGTAGAGCTCTTTGATGTATGGGGAATTGATTATGTTGGACCTTGACATCATCAAAAGGGTACAAATACATATTGGTGGCAGTGGACTATGTGTCAAAATGGGTTGAGGCTGTACCAATCGTCAATGCTGATTCCAAGTCAGTTTGCAACTTATTCAAGCAAGTGATCTTTCCAAGATTTGGTGTGCCACGGATTGTTATCAGTGATGGAGGAACGCATTTCAACAACTCCCAACTAGAATCTCTCTTAGCGAAATATGGAGTTCATAATCACAGAATTACAACTCCATATCACCCACAAGCAAATGGACAAGTGGAGCTGTCTAATAGAGAAATAAAGGCTATCCTTGAGAAGGTAGTATCAAAGTCAAGGTCTGATTAGGTACTGAAATTACCAGACACACTATGGGCATATAGGACAGCTTATAAAACACCAATTGGAATGTCACCATTCAGGTTAATATATGGAAAAGCATGCCATCTACCCGTTGAACTTTAACACAAAGCTCAATGGGCACTAAGGAAACTCAACATGGACCTTGATACAGCAGGAAAACATAGAAAACTTCAACTCTGTGAAATGGAAGAACTGAGAGCTGACTCTCACAAGAGTGCAAGAATCTACAAAGAAAAGACCAAGATCTGGCATGATAAGCATATATTGAGGAAAGAATTTCATCTTAGACAGTTGGTATTGGTCTACGATACTAGGTTTCATTTATTTCCTGGTAAATTCAAGTCAAGATGGTATGCCCCTTGCAAGGTGAAGAAGATTCTGAAAAGTGGTGCTATCCAAGTGCAAAGTACTTCTGGAGGTCTCTTCTATGTAAACGGTCAAAGGCTGAAGCCCTATATCTCTGGAGACACACCTCTGATTTCTGAAGATGAGAATGCAAGCGAAGATCATGACTTAGAGAAGGAAATTCAAGAAGGCGAGCGGAGCCAAGAGGTGGTGTCAATCCCTGCACGACCCTGATCTCACTGAAGAGACATGGTCAAGCTAAAGACCTAAAACAAGCGCTTTTCAGGAGGCAACCTGAATCTTTAATAAGTTCTTTTCCTTATTTAGTTTTCATAGACAAGTTTGTATGTGTTTATGTCTTTCTTTTTCAGCAAATAAAGGCAAGGGGAGCACAAACAGGGAAGACAAAACGAGAAGGCTGGAGAAAAGAAACTAGGGGAGAAGATTATACAAATACCAGGTGATTCTGTTCCACTTGAAGAAACCTTTATAAAATTTAGTACGGGGACTGGCATTTCATTGCATTGACAATATTTCTTTTTCTACATTATGACATGTTACTCATCACTACAAAGTAGGATTCACCACAAGAAGATTGTTGATTCTCTTAATACTAAAACTATGCAGATGTATTCTTCTTATGGTAAATTGTGATAATGAATACTTTATACCTCCGTGTAAATGTTCAATGGTAATGCCTTGAGTCTAAGTCAAACCTACTGATGAATTGATGTGTTGTGTCTGATTGTCCCAAGTTAAGCTAAGTAACTGGTGGCACTTAAGTAGTAACTATGATCTCTAGATCTGTAGCTTCTGAAAAACAGTGCGATTAGCTATGGATCTCTCTTTCAGTTACTCCTGTTTTACTTAAGCTAAGTAATTTTTAAATATATATAAAAATATGTTTATAATAATTTAAGTCCGATCGACCTACAGTAGCATGTCATGTTCTCGGGATCGGTGGCTTGTGAAATCTGGTAGATTGGACTATAAAATTTTATATAAAAATGCTATAATTGTCGAACCAGGTGTATACCATGTTCTCTGGATTGGTGGTATGTTCCTTTGGGGAGACAATAACTAAAAATTGCTATAATTATCGAACCAGGTGTATACCATGTTGTCTGGAACAGTGGTATGTTCCTTTGGGGAGATAATAATAATAATAATAATAATAATAATAATAATAATAATAATAATAATAATAATAATAATAATAATAATAATAATAATAATAATAATTCTAATAATTGGTCAAGCCAGGTGTATACTATGTTATCGGGATCGGTGGTATGCTCCTTCGGTGAGACTGATATAATATCATCACTTGTGCTTTAAATTCAATAAGTAACTTGTTTTTTAATTGATTTTGGGGTCCCAACTTATCTTAGGGATGAAGACACAGTCAGCTCTTGATTAATAGGATTCACTTTCACTCAAGGCCATTGACTTGGAACATTTACAGTGTGTTATAAATTATTGCTTATCACAATCTAGCTTCAGTAGAGTACAGTTGCCTAGTTCCAGTATTGTCCGAATTACTATCTTTCCAAAAGTGCATCTTTACTAGGCAGTGTGGGTAGTGCCACCACCATTTTCCTTTACTTGAGGACAAGCAAAGATCTGGGTATGGGGGAAATTGATAGCACATTTATGCATGTAGTATTTTAAGCCTTTTTGCATCTCAAGTTGAACATTTGACCACAATAATTACTTATAAAATATTCATTCCTATAGAAATGTTCCTATTATGATATTTCTTACAACACTTCTTCATATTATACAGAATTGGTGCGTTTAGGCACCCAAACTTCATCGAAAGTGCTTTCAACACTAAAGCAGGGATCAACTTGGAGAAGAGTTCAGTTCTAAAGGGGGCAAAACTGTAAAGAACCAGAGGAAGCGTCCGGTGGCATGCGTGACAGGAGCCGGGGGCTAGCGCAACTAACCAGACGACCTGTGTGTTGCCACGCACGGCCGATTCTTCTTGCTACTGACCCACCACACCAGATCGAGGGGAGAGAGAGAGCGCATCAACCTTATCCACCGTAACGAAGAAAACAGGGGAGGAAGACTCCTTTCTCTCGCTGCTGACCACCGCGTTGTTCACCTACCACCAGAACGAACCATGGAAGAAAAGGGGGATCGAGGGAAGGGAGAAGAAGAGGAGATCAGAGGCCGTTCCACCTTGCTGCCGCCCTTGACCGCCGACCTGTTGCCGCCCCTGATCGCCAACCTGCTACTCGACATCGTCGACCTGCTGCTCTTCAACCCTGACGCTCGCTGCTGTTCGTCTCCAACTTCGACGACTGCTGTCACGACACCGCCTCGACACCAATAGCGGGACGCTGGACTCCTGGTGTTACTCTGCTCTGGGTGGTCGGCTGACCTCCCGCGAAGGCCGCCACGACTCCTTCCCAAGGCCGGATTCTCTGCTGCCAATCTTCACCAAGTCTTCTTCACCTCGCTGCATCTCTACCCCAAGGATCCTCTGCTACTACTCTTCTTCAACTGCAAGTTCTACAACTTTGAATCGAAGATCATCAAGACCCATAGGCTCTGAACCTCTCTCTTCTCTTGTTCCTGTTCTCTGAATATACGCACTATTGGATCTGAAAATTACTCTATTACCTGTGTACCCATGGTGAAATCTCATGTATTCTTGCTGAATTGTTGTGACACTTGCTGGATATCAAGTTAGTAGTTATTCTCCTGTGAGCTGTTGTCACTTTAATTGGTTGCATAAGTTGTGTGTGATGTCTGAACCATCTTCCTTGTGCTAGTTTACTTGTCTGTTTGATTGCAAGAAAACCACTAAAAAAGAGATAGTCCTTTTTCTGAACCCTTGTGCATATTGTTTGGTTTTACCTTGTGCATGTGGTTGCTTGTTATCATTACTATTTGATTCATCTGTTCAGTTGTTTTGAATGTTTTGAATGTGTGCTTCGAAGTTCTAGATCCCTGTGGAGAACACGACATTCGTAGTTTGGGCATAAAAACCCTGCTATATTACACTTGATCATAAAGCCTTATAGTCTGATTGCCTGGTTCGTTGCGATGAACACCTCCCTCGAAGGACCCAAAATTGGGATAAAGAGTGCTCAGGTTTACCCCAAACACCCCAGTACTAGTTACATGGGGGCAGAAGCCGAAGACTGGCCAACTCTCAGATTTTATAAACGGCCGCACAGAAGGTAATATTTTAAATTAAAAAAGCGTTACATAGCGCAAATGAACTCGTTTCACATTACAGGACCACATGAGCATGTTCATTCAAAAATTACATCCCTGGCACATTCATCAGCCAAAAGGCGAGAACCCTTTAGGACACTCTCATAATACATTTCGGGGCAGCGATGCTCCTTGCCCTCCGGCGGCCCCTCCTTCACCAGCTTCTCGGCGTCCAGCTTCGCCCAGTGCACCTTTGCCCGGGCAAAAGCCCTGCGCGCACCCTCGATGCAGACGGACCGCTTTATGACTTCCAGCCGTGGGCAGGCATCCACAAGCCGCCTCACCAGACCGAAGTAGCTGCCGGGTAGGGGCTTGCCAGGCCACATCCGGACTATAAGGCCCCTCATGGCCTGTTCGGCCGCCTTGTACAGCTCGACCAATTGCTTCAGCTGGTCGCTCAAGGGCATTGGGTGTTCGGTCCTAGTATACTGAGACCAGAAAAACTTTTCCGTCGAGCTCCCCTCCTCAGCATGGTAAAACTCCGCGACATCCAGTACACTTCCCGGAAGATCTGCGAACACTCCTGGAGAGCTCCGAACTTGGGTAAGTAAAAGGAAAGTTTCCTTCACAAGCTTGCCTTGCATAATGAACGCCTTATCCACTGCTATCTTCTTCACCGCATCAATCTCCTGGAGGGCCTTGTGGGCTTCAGCCTTGGCGCTCCGGGCGCTTTCAAGTGCCTTCGCAAGCTCGTACTCTCGCGTCTTAGAGTCAAGCTCCAAGGACTCGTGTTTTTTGGCGAGAGCCTCGAGCTCTTGCTGCACCTCGCCTACTCGAGCTTCTTGCTTTTCCTGCTCAATGCACTCCTTGGCCGCTTTGTCTTCGGCCTCGGACAGCGCCTTCTTCAGGGTCGCCACTTTGGTCATGGCACCTGACAAATTCATGATGATCCGTTTACTTTACACCCGAACTTCTTTTTAAATATATAGACAAAGGTATTGCTTACCTTTGCTCTCCTTGAGCTGCCTCTTGGTAAGGCCGAGCTCGTCCTCAGACCACTCCAGGTCCTGCTTCAGTGCAGAGACCTCCGCAGTACGTGCGACAGCGGCCAGCAGTGAAGCCTGCACATACACATAGACATATTCTGATTAGACTCCTGAGTTATCATTTGATCCTCTATTCGGCCTTTCTTCGTGAACGCCAAACAGAGCATCAGGGGCTACTGTCTATGCGGTAATATTTTTCTTATATTTTCATTGCTTACCTCAAAGCCTGTTAGGAGGCTAGCACAATCTTCGGTCAGTCCGTTTTTGGCGGACTGAACTTTCTCAATCACCGCACTCATGATAGTGCGGTGCTCTTCATCGATGGAAGCACCACGAAGCGCTTCCAGCAAGTTGTTTGGTGCCTCTGGGTGGACAGAGGCCACTGGCATGGGCGGCTTGCCCCTCTTAATGGGGGGTCGCCTACTGGAGTCCGGAACCACCGAAGGTTCCGGCGTAGTGTTCGGCTGGGGGACGAACTTGGAGACCGTGGGAATTTTGCTCTCTTTGCACCTAGGGTCCGGAAGGTCGCTTCGAGGCGCCCCCAGGACTACCTCCCCTTGGCTCGGTGCCTTTTGAGACAACACCTCGATGTTGTCCGTAGGGCAAGGGGTGGAGGCGGTCAGAAGTGAATCGATGTTCATATCCGACGAGTCCAAAGAACCGTCCGATGAAGACACGTCGATACGGGCTCGTGACGGGCTGCATAATCATATTTGGCGTAAGGAGAAGCAGTGCAATAAAACATACCATGAATTACTATGGTATCCGGATACTTACGACTTCGCCAGGGCTTGTCCCTGGGGAACCACTCATCGTCGCTATGGGCGGCCGTCGTGGAGCAGTCCGGATGGAGGGTCCTTCCCTTCTTGGACCCTTCGGCCACCCTGGTTGGGTCAGCCTTTCTTTTCTTGTCTCCCCCGGCTGGGGGGGAGAACTTTCCTCCTCCTCCTCCTCCTCGTTTTCGTGGGAGGAGTGCGCGTCGGAGTCATTGGATGATGAGTCCGATACAACCTTGCGCCGGAGACCCTTTCGGGTCCCCGTGGCCTTCTTCTTGGTCTTCTTCACCGGCACCTCGTAAGGTGCCGGAGCCAGCATCACCGTCAGGAGAGCATCTGCAGGATCTTTAGGCAGGGGTGCCGGGCAATTGAGCTGCTCCGCTATCTTTTATTCAGTCCTGTTAATGACATGGAAGCTCAGATCCCGCACACGATTTAAACCGGGGCAAATAAATACCCTGTGAGATATAAAAACTTACTGGATTGGCACGGCGCTTTGCGCTGAGTCCGCGGTCCTCGGTGAGGAAAGGAGGTACCTCGGCACCCTTGGATAGCACCCTCCAGGCATCCTCGTGCTTCGTGTCGTAGAGCTCTCACAGCGTCTGGTGCTTGGCCGGGTCGAACTCCCACAAATTGAATGCCTGTCGTTCACACGTGAGGATCCGGCGGAAGAGCATGACCTGGACCACGTTGACGAGCTTGATTTTCTTGCTCATCATGTTCCTAATGCAGGTTTGGAGTCCGGTCATCTCTATCGAAGAACCCCAGGACATGCCCTTCTCTTTCCAGGAGGTGAGCCGCGTGGGGATTCCGGATCGAAATTCGGGGGCCGCCACCCAGTTGGTGTCGTGCGGCTCGGTGATATAGAACCACCCTGATTGCCACCCCTTTACGGTATCCACATAGGTGCCCTCGAGCCAAGTGATGTTAGGCATTTTGCCCACCATGGCGCCTTCGCACTCTGCTTGCTGGCCGACCACCACCTTTGGTTTAACATTGAAGGTTTTCAGCCATAGGCTGAAGTGGGGCCTAATGCGGAGGAAGGCCTCGCACACGACGATAAACACCAAGATGTTGAGGATGAAATTGGGGGCCAGATCGTGAAAATCTAGCCATTAGTAAAACATGATCCCACAGACAAACGGGTGGAGGGGATCCCAGTCCGTGGACGAAATGGGTAAGAAAAACCACCCTCTCATGGGGTTCGAGCGTAGGGATGATCTGCCCCGCATTTGGCAGCCGGTGCGCGATATCCGCGGCCAGATATCTGGCTACCCGTAAGTTTGCAATGTGCTCCTCCGTGACGGAGGAGACCATCCACTTGCCTCCTGCTCCGGACATGCTTGGAGTGGTTTGAGAAGAAGAACGCGAACTTGGGCGCTGGAGCTCGGGTGCGTGAGAAAGGATAAGCAACGAGATAGAAGGCATGGGTAAAAGGGGTGAATCCTTGTCCCTTTATAAGGGCGGAAGAGGCGATGCGCCTCCCCCCTTGCTTGGTAAAATTGCTTATTCCGCAGGCGCCATAATTGATGGCGCGGTTGGGTTACCCACGTCCGTATTGATGAGAATCCCGTAATAAGGGGGCACGATCTCTGATTTGACAACACGTGTCAAGAAAACCGTCGGGCGATATATGCGGTGCTGGTTGAGAAAAACAGTATGAATAATGACCGGGCCATGACATGATGTCGTGCTGTCAAACATGTCAGCAGATTGGATTTGTGGAAATATTATTCTCTCTACGGTGGTATGTGGAACTTCTTTTGCAGAGCCGGACACTATCCTTGTGTTCAATATCTTCTATGGTGTATTCGGAGGAGGAACCCGCCTTGCAATGCCGAAGACGAAACTGCGCGCCGGACTCATCATCATTGAAGCCTGGTTCAGGGGCTACTAAGGGAGTCCTCGATTAGGGGGTCTCCGGACAGCCGGACTATATACTTTGGCCGGACTGTTGGACTATGAAGATACAAGATTGAAGACTTCGTCCCATGTCCGGATGGGACTTTCCTTGGCGTAGAAGGCAAGCTTGGCAATACAGATACGTAGATCTCCTCCCTTGTAACCGACTCTGTGTAACCCTCGCCCCCTCTAGTCTCTATATAAACCGGAGGGTTTAGTCCGTAGGACAACATACAATCATACCATAGGCTAGCTTCTAGGGTTTAGCCTCTACGACCTCATGGTAGATCAACTCTTGTAATACTCATATCATCAAGAACAATCAAGTAGGACGTAGGGTATTACCTCCATCAAGAGGGCCCGAACCTGGGTAAACATCGTGTCCCCTGCCTCCTGTTACCATCTGCCTTAGACGCACAGTTCGGGAGCCCCTACCCGAGATCCGCCGGTTTTTACACCGACAGTGATCCTCCCAGATAGAGTGTGCAGTGTTGGGAAATCATGGATGGACCATATGATTGCAGCATGTAGATTGAACTTTTCTTCCGGACTCAAGGCATCGTATGTAGGTACACCAGTCCAGAGCTGGAGCAGTTCTTCTACGAGGGGCTCCATAAAGACATCAAAATCCTTTCCTGGAGACTCTGGACCCGGGATAAGCAACGACATCATGAAGTTGGACTGATCCATGCATGCCCATGGTGGCAGGTTGTATGACACCACAAAAACTGGCCACATGCTATAAGACATGGTCATGTTCCCAAACGGATTAAAGCCATCTATGACAATGCCAAGTTTTATGTTCCTTGGATCCGTAGAAAAATCTAGATGTATTCTATCAAACTCTTTCCATGCCTCTTCGTACGCTAGATGGCTCAGCTCATTGTCCACAGGTTCCGCTTCAGCTTGTGCTATTGTACCTCTAGCGATGATTTCTTCGAGATAAACATCCGCTGCAGCCTTGGTATCAACGGAAGGTGCCTCACTACCTTCTCTGGTATTGACTTCTTCCCATCAGCATCTTTCCACCTAGAGGCATGGCATTTTGGACAGTTGTCATGCTTTGCTAAATCCTTCTGAAACAAGACACAGTTATTTGGGCACACATGTATTGAAACATAACCTAGCCCCAGCCTGCGGATTATGCTCAATGCCTCATCATAAGATCTGGGAACACAGCTATCAGGAAATTGCAAGCTCAAAAGATGGAGTATTGTGTTGAATTCAGCATTGCTAATCCGGTAGAAAGAGTTGATGTGGAGTAACTTCACATTGAAGGTAAATCTTGAAAATTTACCCCCTTCATGAGATGCGCGCTTTGCCTCCTCTAACACCTCAGCAAACAATGACATCTATCCATCAGCACAATCTTCAGCATCGTACAAATCCTTCAATAGGTCAGGAATCCTATCAACTTCATGCCCATCCTCTTCCTCCAAACCAGCATTATCTCATAAAACCTTTTCCATGAAATCAATGCCAGCATCACCACCACCCATCTTATGAGGGGCCTGTGTATCAGCTTCAAAATGTTGAGGTTGTCCATCTAAAGGTTCTCCATGATATATCCATTTATCATATGTGTTGGACATCCCATTAAGAAGCAGATGATCTTCCACTCTTCCTTGAGCCATTCTTGGACGGTTGAGGCATTCACAGCATGGGCAAAGAATGTGAGCAACGTTGGCAAAATTTTCCCAAACAAATGCCATGAAATCATCAACTCCTTTCATATGTTCTTTTGAAAACTTTCTAACTCCTTTTTTAATCCAGCTATTGTCATTCTGCCAAAGACAACAAATTGTTGCAACTTAGCAAATCAATCTAAGTGCATCAAGATTAATTAATGAAAATGGATGGCACTAATGGCAGCTAAGAATCGAGAAAATTTTATATGCTAATTGCCTAACCACAACATTGAAACAAACCAAACTATAAATCAAACCAACACTGAAACTGTTATGAATTTATGTTGCAGAGAAGGCTAATTCAAATTAAACCAAACCAAGATTTAGAAGGATCATGTTTCTAGGAAGACCAAGCTAGCTAGCTCCTAACAAGTATTATGTTGTTTCTATCAATTACAATTACTATGATCCTAACAATCTGTAGACAAACAATTGAAGAACAATTGAGACCATGTAGCTCAAATTCCCCCCAAATCTTAACAAAACAAGGCCTGAAGAATTCTTAACAAACAAGCTGAAGAACTCCTAACCGTACATCAAGAAAATTCATCTATGGAATATCTACCAAACAAGCAAGCTATATCCTAACTCCTAACAGTGAATCAACAAAATTCATCTATGTTGAAGAACATTTGACTTAAATCCATCTCCCACTGAAATCCATGCTCGGTGATGACGTGCAGACAGTGAGAGAGGAGAGGGGGGAAGAGGTGACGGGTGCATACCGGGAGGTGTGCTTGCGGCGGCGGCGAGTCCCCCATGCTCGGCGAGCCTCTCCTTGCGTGGGCGAGGACGCCGTTCCTGCCCCCGCCCCCACCACCATAGGTCACCCATGCCCCTGCTGGTCGCTTCGCCTCCACGCCCTGCCTTGCCTCCGCCCCCTCCTGGTTACCTTCGCTGCGGGCCACGCCCCAGCCTCCACCCCTGCTGGTTGCTTCCGTCGCGAGGCCGTGGGCGAGGTCACCTCTGGCGAGGTCGTGGGCAAGGCAAGCGGCCCCTGCTGGTTGCTTCGGCTACTGGCCCTGCCCTCGTCTGCCCCCTGCTGGTTGCTTCCACCCGCCGCCCACCGGCCTCGCCCTCGTCCGAGCGGCCCCTGCTGGTTGCTTTGCCGCCACCTGGTCGGAAGACCTAGAAAAACAATAAGCGTTGCTCTGTTTGATGCCACCCACCACCACCTGGTCGGAAGGTCCCACTTGTCACTGATACGAGAGAGCCGTGGTTTTATATACTATATAGAAAACTACCCACACATTAGCAACAATCCCTCTCTAGCCCAGCGGTACCAAATGAGCGAACCCAGCGCCAGGTCGGGATTTGAGTCCCCGCTAGCGCACATTTTCTAGGGAATTAAACGCTCGCTCACCCACCTGTCAAATGGGTACCGCCTGTTAGTGTTGCTAATTGTTGCTCTATTCGATGCCACTTGGTTGGAAGGTCCCAGTTGTCAATGATACGAGAGAGTCGTAGTTTTATATAATGTATAGATAAGTTCCCATACATGAGCAATTGTCCGTCTCTAGCCTAGTGGTAGCAAGCGAGCGAAGCAAGCGCGAGGTCGTGAGTTCGAGTCCGGCCTCGCGCATCTTTTTGGGCAAATTAAGCGCTCGGCCCCATCTATCAAACGGGTCCTGCCTGTCAGTGTGTGCCCCGTCTGTTTGTTGAATATTAACATTTAAGCAAAAATGACACCTAGACAGTGACACATAAGCGAGGTTGCTGAGGTGGCTGCATAATCATCCTAATTCATTCAAACTCAAGCATAGTGACCATTTTATATTGGTCGTTATTAGCTAGGCGTGAGGCAGTGGACAGTGCTTCACGCTTTATGACCATTTCCTGTAATGAAATTACGACCTTTCTGACCAGAATGGTCTATATGGGTTAGGGTTTGGAGCCCCCCGAACAGCTTTTGACCAATTGGTCTAAAATGGTCATAAATTTATGACCAATTCTTCTAGGGTCCCTAAGAGAAGGTCACAAGTTGACATATTTCTTGTAGTGCACCCTCGCCTGGTTGGGGAGCAACGCTAGGTGGGTGACAGTCACCGTGTATTGCTCTTGCTTCCTGAAGCTCCTGAGATGCCTCATCGATGAACTCCTGAGCGCCAGGCGCTCTTCGCCTGGCGCCCTCCTGAGGGAAGCGTGCCGCGAAGCACTCCTCCACGTGGTGCCCGAGCACCTCCCTCGTGATGTTGGCCAGGTCTGAGGCCCTCCAGAAGAGAGCACCCGAGCCCTGACCGAGGATGGCGTCGGGCGCGCCTCCCTATGAAAGGGAGAGAGGTGCCCCAGGCACGGGTGTAGATCATTTCGTGATGCTCCCTTGAGGTCCTGTGTGGAGCAGTTGCTTCTTCTTCTTGGGGTTGGCCTCAGGAGGGTACTGCGCTACGTTGCTGTTAGGGTCTTCAAGTGATGCAGCTTGGAAGGCGCGCTCGAGGGAGCACACCGCGTCTCTTTCTTCGCAAGGGATGGTGATGATTCCGTCGCTTTCGGGCATCTTGCCATGAATTTGGCCAGCGCTCGGTACCCGAAAATGGCATTGTACGATAGACGGATGTGGGCGACGTCGAAGTCAATGAGCTCAGTGTGGTAGTTGTCGGGCTGACCGAAGGTGACAGGGAGGCGAACCTGCCCTACCGGGGTGGTAGAACCGTCAGTCACTCCTGAGAAAGGCTTGGTAGGCTCGAGCTAATCGTACGACAGTTGAAGGCTGTCGAAAGTCTCGACGGACAGGACATTGATCCCTGCGCCGCCGTCGATGAGGGTTGTGGTGACTTGTACATTGCTGATGACGGGTGAACAGAGCATCGGGAGAACACCGGCCATTGCTGTGCACTTGAGCTGGTCTGCCGAGCTAAAGGTGATGGCGTACTTGGACCATCTGAGCGGGCGTGTGGCTTTGAGCTTCGGGAGGACTACATTCACCTCCCGAGCAAACTACTTGAAGACTCGCTGAGATGCTAGGGCTTGAGCTCCGCCCAAGATATAGGCGATAGCTCGCGGGTATTCGAAGCCCCGAGCCCCCTCGTCCTGTTGATGGTCGTCGTTCCTTCTTGGCGGCGGCAGCGGAGGAATACCAGGGTTGCCCTGAGGACGGTCCTCACGAGGCTGGTCCCTCCAGGCGCCCTCACGAGGTTGATCCCGCCATAGATCCTCGCGAGGTTGGTTGCGCCACTCCTGGCGGGGCCCATGGTCGACCCAACGTCCTCCACCGCGTCCACCTCCTCGGTCGTAGCCCCGGTCATTGCGCTCGGGGCGTCGACCGAAGCGTCCATCTCGAATGGCCCTGAGATCTTGACAGTCATTAGTGTTGTGCATGCGCACGTTGTGGATGGCGCAGAACGTGCGGCTACCCTTGCACGACTCGGGAAGATCTCGACCATGCTTGGTGTCTGGTTCTGGCGAGAGCACGGCCACTCCCTTGCGCTTCACGTCCTTGACCTTGGCTTCTTCTCCTCTGGTTCCGTAGCAGGGAGCTCGAGGAGGGAGAGGCGCCCCTCCTCAGCTCTTGCACACTTGGTCGCGATGTTGAATAGCTCCAAGGTCGTGCACAACTCTTCATGGATGGAGAGCTCCTCCTTCAATCTTGACGTCGTGGATGCTGTCGGAGAATGCCGAGATGATGGCCTCGTCCATTACCTTGGGGATCTTAATTCGCACACTTTTGAAGTGTTGGATGTATTTCTGCAGGGTTTCTCCTGGTTGTTGGTTGATGCGGCGTAGGTCACCTGTGTCCGGGGGCGGTCGCGAGTGCCCTGGAACTTGGCGGTGAAGCGGTCGCGCATCTCGTCCTAGGAGGAAATCTAGCTTGGGGGCAGGTTCAGGAGCCATGAGCAGGCATCGTCCTTGAGGGCCATGGGGAACCAGTTCGCCATGAACTTTTTGTTGCCGTTGGCCACTTCGATGCTCAGCTCGTAGAGCTGCAGAAACTCCGTAGGGTCGGGGGTGCCGTCATAGCGAGGAGAAAGATCTAGCTTGAACTTGGCCGGCCAGACGACGCTGCGCAACTCAAGAGCGAAGGCGCGATAGCCCGCTGTGTTCACCGGGGCCCATCACGGAGGCAGAGCTTGGTAGTCGTGCCCCTGCGCCGTCACGGCACGCGGCGCATGGCCCGGTCGCAGCAAGCAATCCTGGCGCAGCGAAGCTGGGAGTGGTGGAGCATTTCCTTGTGGATGAGGAATCTCTTGGCAGCTTCTTTCTTCGTGCGCAAGCACGTGGCGTGGTGGATCGTGCCGCTGGGCCGTGCACCTTGGAGCGAGGGCGCCATCTTGTTGCGGAGGAGGCGGAGGCGCTCCGTGAGCCACATCACACGCAGCTGGGGGCGGGCGAGGCAGCAAGAGGGACGGTGCAGGAGAGTCTCCCGCGGCGCTAACGAGCTCGGCAATGCAGGTCCAGCCAGTCTTCATAGAGGTTGTCGACTGGACGATAGTGCAGTAGCTCACGCGCCATGAGTAGCGCGGCCTACGCATCCGTAGGTGCGCGGCGAGCGTGAGATGATGAGTCGGCTGGAGTCAGCGCGGGGTGGCGGTGTGGCGGTGTGGCCGTCACGGCGCACAGAGGGATGCAGCAAAGAGGCTTGCTGCTCGTTTGCCGCCGGACCGGTGACGGGGTTGGCGGCGGGTGACGGAGAACGACGGGGAGGCCCGCCTACTGGGGCCTTCTGAGCGACACAGGCGGTGAGAGAAGCCCGTCGCTCCACGCGAGCCCGGCAAGCGTCGTCCATGAGGTTGGTGGAGGGACGAAGCATGGATCAACGAAGAAGAAAGCTTCGGCGCACCCCTACCTGGCGTGCCAAATGTCGGATTTCGGGTTCCGGCAAAACCCTTATGGTTCGAACACTGGGGTGCGCACAAAGATCTCCCGCCTCTCAAGCTTGCACACTCAATGATCTCACGACCTAGCTTGACGAACCCAAAGAACACGGGACACAAGATTTATATTGGTACCGGCCACCGTTGTGGTGTAATACCCTACTCCAGTGTGGTGTGGTGGATTGCCTCTTGGGCCGAGGATGAACAGTTACAAGGGAAGAACAGCCTCCTGAGGAGAGGTGTTCTTGTGCTTGGTGAGCTTGTGTGTTTGTGGATGATCTGGATCCTCTCCAGACCAGTTGCCTCTTTCTATGGTGGCTAGTCCTATTTATAGTGGCCTTGGTCCTCTTCCCAAATATTGAGCGGGAAGGGATCCCACAACGGCCAAATTCGATGGGAGAAAACTAGTACAAGTTATCCTGACAAAAGTAGTCTTCACCTGCCAAAGGCTCTGGTGGTGACGTCGTCTTGGGCTCCCCGGTGACCCCCGTCCTGCTGTTCTGCTGTTCTTGGTCTTGTTGCACCGATATGGAAACATTTGCCTGATTCCTTGGAACACCTCGCCTGCACTTGCCTCCTTAGCACCAAAGAGGAAGCGAGGACCCTGTGCTTGCCGGCGCCCTCCTGGCGCCAGCCGGGTCTTGATCGTCATGGCTTACATCATTGGAACCTCGCGTGGTTCGCCTTGCCTTGATCTCTCCGCCCCTCGCGAGCCAGCCTGGTGAGGCCGCCCCTGAGGAGGTCTTGCGTTGTCCTCCTCGCGAGGCGTGGCCCCTCGCGAGGGTCTTGAATGTTTGCTGGTGAAGTTGGGTCGTACGCGGCCCCTGGAGGAGCCACGCTGCGAGCCGCAGGCAGGCAAGTCTGGGGACCCGCGTTCCTAGAACACCGACAGAGTACATTGGTCTAGGTAGCGAGATATTCAGGATAATCTAAACCCTGCTTTCATGTGTATAATTTTTGTCTCAATTGGGACAAGTTTTGGTATAAGCTTCTTGCAAAACCGGAGATTTTCTCAACAATCCTCATGGTTGTAGCAATCCAACCTCAAACGGTCGAATCTCTGTGCATAAGTGTCATCCCTGGATCGGTAATGCTGATACACATAGTACTTGAAGGATTTATAACAGAGTGCAATCACACACTTATTACATCGAAGAACTCCTAAAAGAGTACTTGTTAAAATAATATGGCTAAAGGCCATCTAAATACGATAACAGCGGAAGGCTTGGAAGATAAAGTGAGTCCATCAACTCCAACGGCATAGCTGAGTGCACGACAACGACCTAGCGCACCTTACTCGTCGTCTGAAAAGTCTGCAAGATGATATGCTGCAGCCCGAAATGGGTCAGCACATGGGATATGCTGGCAATATAACACAACAGAGCAATGAAACAGGTAAATGCTATAACGACATGCATATATGGCTGGTGGAGGCTCTATGGTTATAATGTTTTTGCAACAAACTAATTTTTCCCTACAACAAAGGAATATATATTTTCTGTAACTATCATGGTAGTTGGAAAAACATTGAGAATGGTAAGTCCCCATCTCAATCCAAATTAAATAGTAAGTAACAACCCAACAAATTAATTTAGAGTGATTAGATCACCATGATAATTCAAGAACCAGATACTCAAGATGTCCATAACCGGGGACACATCTAAACATGATTAGTTCATACACTCTGCAGAGATTTGCGCACTTTTCCCCACAAGACTAGATCTCCTTCATTGGTTTTCTCACACTACATGGTGTTTGAGAAATGGATGACCGAGACACAGTCTTTCAGAAACATTAACTCTTTTCTCTGGGTGGATAGTTACACCTACTTTCCCCTACATCTACTAGCCCCCCACTAAAAGAGGTCATGCAACGTACTTAACTATGCTAGAGCCCATAATAGCTTGTGGCTATACACAGAAGTTTCTAGCATGAATAATCTTATGATCCCTTTGAGCCTGGGTGGCGAACTAAAAAGGACAGCACTGGTATATCCCCAGGTGCCCGCAACCAATCCACCCAGATGTGTGTTCAAGTAGCCACATTAAGTTAACCATTAATTAACAATCTCACATCTGTCATGGATACACTCAAACTCAATTCACGCCTACGAGCATAGGATAGCAAATTAAGCATAACATAGAAGTAACTCCCAACGTTTGATGATAAAAGGGCAATAGGTTCTACCTCATCATCTACTTACCAAACCCACATGTTAAGAGATCCTACTCATGCAATGTTTGAGGGTTGTAACTAATGCATAAAAAAACTGGGTAATAAAGGGGTATGATCAAAGTGTTATTTGCATTGCTGATAATCTGCAAAACCTAGTGACCCGTAGCAGCACGCTGCACACTCCGGGAATTCTAGCACAAACAAACAATAGCATACATGAGCACTCAAGCAAAGATGCAAGGGGAAAACTTCAAATAAGAAGATCCAAATCTGAAAGTTCAACTGAAGAGGTTCGATTTTGCAAAAAGAATCGATCAAATCAGAGGTACGAAACTGAAACTACGATTAAAAGAACTTCAAATTCAAATCTGCTTGAAACCAAATTTTAAATTGTGAAAACCTTGTTCAAGTTGATTAAACATAAAGAGGGGTTCGAGACGAAGATTTTGGCGTTGGTTTCACTGGATTTGGACAAACGGTTAAGAAACGGCGAGGGTTTGAAGATCAGGAACTAATCTGCGATAAAAATAATCACGGATAGGTCCCTGGCCGAAAATAAAATAAAGAAAAGACTAACGAACGAACGTTCGCTGTCTGAACCTAACCGGCGAACAACGTTTGTTAAAACGAACGAACGGACGAATGTCCGCAAAATAAAATAAACCGAGGAAAACCGATCTAAGAAAATAAACCAGAAAACTAAAAAAACGGGGTTAACCGAGGAAAACCGACCGGTCAAAATGGGGTCAACGGCGGCGGCTCCGGCGAGATCCGTGGCGGCAGAGACGACAGTCGATGGCTATGGGGCGGCGGGGCGTGACTGCGGGCAGCGACAGCACGGCGATGGGCAGCGGGCGGTGGCGGTGCGGCTCGATGGGAGGAGGCGACGGGCCTCGACCCTATTTAAAGGCCGTGGGGCGAGCGGCTTGGGGAGGCGGTCGCCGGGAGGAGGAGTCCTCCCTTACTCGGCGGCGGCGGTGTGCGCCGGCCGGACTCCCGCCCGGAGTCAGTCGGGGTGCGAGGGTGGGCTGCGGTGGCGGCCTGGCTCGGCTGGCCGTTGGCCCAGTCGGGCACGCGATTTTTTTAAACAATTCCACCGACAGGAAAAAAATCCTAAAGAAATAAAAATAAAAATCTAAAAATGCCAAAACAAATTTTCACCGTCTAAACAAAATATTTAGAACTTAGTGAACATTTTCTTAGCCTAAAATGGAATTTTGAAAAATTCATATTTTTCTAATTCAAATAAAGTAGCAATAAAATCCAACTAAAATAATTTATTTGATTTTAATAATTTTCCTCTAATATTTCATTTATTTTGGAGAAGTCATATTATCTCCTCTCATATATTTTTAATATTGGAAATATTATTTGGATAGAAAATAATTAAAACCACAGTGATCCACTTTTCAATATTTGAGAAAATTCAAATATGAAAACAATAAAATCCCCAACTCTCTCCGTGGGTCCTTGAGTTGCTTAGGATTTTGGGATCACAAAGACAAAATGCAAATAAAATATGATATGCATATGATGACCTATGTATAACATTCCAAATTCGAAATTTGGGATGTTACAAACCTACCCCCCTTAAGGTGAATCTCGCCCTCGAGATTCGGGTTGGCTAGAAAATAGGTGTGTGGGGTCTTTCCATAGATCATCCTCTCCTTCCTAGGTGGCTTCATCCTCGGTATGGTGGCTCCACTGAACTTTGCAAAACTTGATAACCTTACTGCGGGTGACTCGGTCGACAAACTCGATAATGTTGACTTGTTTCTCCTCATAGGTCAAATCACTATCCAACTAAATTGCTTCCAGGGGCACTGTATCTCTCAGATGGATATCGGCCATTTCTGCATGGCACTTCTTCAACTGGGAAATGTGAAACACGTCATGAACTCCTGACAGTCCTTCGGGTAACTCCAGCTTGTAGGCTACTTCTCCCATACGTTCCAAAACTCGGTGTGGTTCTACAAATCTTGGGGCTAAATTTCCCTTAGCTCCAAAACGTTTAACTCCTAGCAGGGGTGACACCCGAAGATATGCTCTGTCTTCGATTTCATGGGATACCTCTTTGCGTTTTGAGTCTGCATAACTCTTCTCCCTGGATTGAGCTACCTTCAGTCTATCTCGAATCAACTTAACCTTCTCTTCGGACTCTTTGATCAAATCTGGTACAAACAACTCGCGGTCTCCAACTTCATCCCACATCAATGGTGTTCTGCACCTTCTTCCATACAAAGCTTCGAAAGGTGCCATTTTCAAACTAGCTTGATAACTGTTGTTGTAAGAGAACTCTGCGTAGGGAAAATTATCATCCCAACTAGATCCATAATCGAGCGCACAAGCTCTCAACATGTCCTCCAGAATCTGATTGACTCTCTTGGTCTGTCCATCTATCTGCGGATGAAAGACTGTAGTGAACTCTAGCCGGGTGCCCAGAGTCTGGTGCAGTTGGTGCCAAAACTTTGAAGTAAACCATGTTCCTCTATCTGATACGATGGTCCTCTGAACTCCATGCAGACATACGATCCTGGTCATGTATATCTTGGCCAACTTCGCACTTGTATAGGTAGTCTCCACTAGGATAAAGTGAGCCACTTTGGTCAAGTGATCCACTACTGCCCAAATAGAATCGTATCTCAATCGGGTCCTGGGTAATCTGGTGATGAAATCCATGCCAAGCTTATCCCACTTCCATTCTGGTATCGGCATAGGCTGCAGTAATCCTGATGGCTTCTGATGTTCTGCCTTCACTCTATGATATACATCACATACGGCTACATACTCGACAATATCCTTCTTCATATCAGTCCACCAGAAATGTTCCTTCAAATCCAAATACATCTTGGTGATTTCGGGGTGTATCGAGTATGGCGAGTCATGAGCTTCCTGAAGTATCAACTTCCAGATCTCTGCATTATTGGGTACATAAACACGGTCCTCAAACCACAAGGTGTCGTGCTCATCCTCACAAAAACCCTTGGCTTTTCCTTTGCTCATCTTCTCATTTATCTCAGCAATTTCCTTATCATCCTTCTGAGCTTCTCGAATTTTTCCCAATAATGTCGACTGAATTTCTAATGCTGCAACAAAATCTCTAGGGACTATCTCCAAACGTAGCTCCCCGAGATCTTCAGCTAACTCCTTTGGCAATCCTCCGCTTGCGAGGGTATTGGCGTAACTCTTCCGGCTCAAAGCGTTTGGTACGACATTAGCCATGCCTGGATGATAGTGCAACTTCATATCATAATCCTTTATAAGCTCCAACCATCTCCTTTGCCTGAGATTCAACTCCTTCTTTGTGAAAATGTACTTCAAACTCTTATGATCCGTGTACACATCACCATGATTTCCAATAAGAAAATGTCTCCAGGTCTTGAGCGCATGCACTATAGCTGCTAACTACAAATCATGTGTGGCATAATTCAACTCATGCGGTTGAAGCTGACGTGAGGCATATGAAACAACTCTTCTGTCTTGCATAAGTACGCCTCCAAGTCCTAAGCGAGATGCATCACAATACACTTGGAAATCCTTGCGTATATCTAGCAGAATCAGCACTAGGGTTGTAACCAAAAGTTTCTTCAGCTCCTGAAAACTTGCCTGACATTCATCTGTCCATTTGAACTTGCTGTCCTTTTTCAACAACTCCGTCATAGGCTTTGCAATCTTAGAAAAATTCTCGATGAATCTCCGGTAATATCCCGCGAGTCCTAGAAAACTACGGAGCCCTCCAACTCAGGTGGGTGCCAACCACTCAGTGACTGACTGAACCTTAGTAGGGTCTACTGCTATACCTTCTCCTGAGATAACATGTCCAAGGAATCTAACTTCCTTCAACCAAAACTCACATTTGCTGAACTTGGCATATAACTGATGTTCTTTGAGCTTCTCGAGGACTAAACGCAAGTGTTCTTTCTGTTCTTCTTCATTCTTCGAGTATACCAAAATATCATCAGTGAACACCACAACAAACTTATCCAAGAACTCCATGAACACCTTATTCATCATACTCATGAAATAGGCAGGGGCATTTGTCAATCCAAATGACATAACTGTGTACTTATATAGTCCGTACCTTGTGGTGAAGGCTGTCTTAGGTATATCCTGTTCTCGGATCTTCAGCTGGTGGTATCCTAATCGAAGATCGATCTTGGAAAATACTTTAGCTCTTTGCAGCTGGTCAAAAAAATCATTGATCATCGGCAGTGGGTACTTGTTCTTGATTGTCACTTCATTCAATGCACGATAATCAACCACCATTCTTAGAGATTTATCCTTCTTCTCAACCAAGGGCACATGGGCTCCACATGGTGATGAACTTCGTCAAATGTAACCTTTCTCCAATAACTCCTTAATCTATTTCTTAATCTCCTACAGATCATTTGCGGACATCCGGTATGGTCTCTTCGATATTGGCCCAGTGCCTGGCAACAACTCTATAAAAAACTCAATGTCTCGATCTGGCGGCATGCCTGGTAGTTCTTCTGGAAATACATCCGGGTAATCCTTCACTATAGGCACTTCTTCCTGAACAACTCTCGTGAGGGAATTTACGTGAGTCCTCTTTGGTGTATGCCTGGATACATACTTAATTCTTTTTCCATCCGGTGTTGTGAGCAGAATTGACTTACTGGCACAATCGATGTTTCCTCCATACATCGATAACCAATCCATCCCTAGTATCACATCCAATCCTTGTGATTCCAAAATTATCAAGTCTGAGGGGAAAACATGCCTACCAATGGTTAATTGAACTTGAAAACATCCTTGGCTTGCCATATGCTCCGCTCCTGGCAAGCTTACTAACATAGGTGTGCTAAGGACTTTGGTGTGCAACTTATACTTATCCACAAATCCCCTTAAAATGTACTCCCTCCGCTCGGAATTACTTGTCTCGGAAATGGATGTATCTAGAACTAAAATACGCCTAGATACATCCATTTCTACGACAAGTAATTCCGAACGGAGGGAGTATGAATGTGATGCACCAGTATCAAAAAGAAGGATTGCAGTAAATTACTTAACCAGAAACTTACCGATAACTACATCTGGCTGCTCCTCAACCTCCTCCATGTTCACGTGGTTCACTTGTCCCCTGTTGTAAGGGTTGGGCTTCTTCCTAGACCTTCCATTGCCATTTCCATTCTTGAGTTCTGGACACTCATTAGCATAGTGTCCAGTCTTCCCGCACTTGAAACAAGTAATGTGACTTTGGTCCTTCTTGGCGGGTGTAGTTGGGTTAGAGCGGTTCTGACTGCTTGCTCCATTCCCATTTCCATTCTTGGGGCCACTGTGGTTATGCCAACTTCCTCCATTGTGGTTATGGCCTCCATGGTTATGGGTATATCCTCCCGAGTTCGGGGTGAAATGAGGCTTCTGCTGAGCTCCTGAATTGTATTTCCCTTGTCCATACATCCTTTTGCAGCTCTCAATTTGCTACTGCTTCCCTTCATTCATAAGAGCCTTATCTACCAACTCCTGGTAGTTATTAACTATTGCCACCATCAACTGCACACTCATTTCATCATTCAGCCCTTCCATAAACTTCTGTTGCTTTGAGGCATCTGTGGCCACATCATCCGGGGCATAGCGAGCTAACTTGCTAAACTCTTCCACATACTGCCCCGCGGTACGGTTTCCTTGGCGCAAGTTGCGAAACTCACGCTTCTTCATACTCACAGCTCCAGTTGGGACATGAGCAGTGCAGAATGCTTGCTGGAACTGCTCCCAAGTAACATTGGGTATAGGAAAGGTGGTTGTGTAATTCTCCCACCATGAGGCTGCAGGTCCATCCAATTGGTGTGCGGAAAAATGCACCTTCTCAGCATCTGTGCAACCTGTAGTGGTTAAATCCCTTCCAATCTTGTGTAGCCTGTCATCAGCAACTATGGGCTCGGTGCTACAGGAAAACATCAGCAGTTGTAACCTCAGAAAATGGGCTAAGATGTCAACTGGAGGTGGTGGCGGTGGGTTGTTGTTATTGTTGTTGTTGTTGTTGCCATGGTTCTGGACTAGTAACTGCATCAGTGTATTCTGCTGTTGGATCAATTGAGTGAACTCCGGTGGGAAGGCAAATCTGGGGTCACATCTCGGAGGGCATCTGATGGGTTTAGAGGGGAGAGATTAGAATAGAAGAGGTCTAGTAAGAAAACACTACCCATATGCACATGGGACAAACACAATCATATCACGCCATAACAATTTCAAGCAAGGGCATACAATCGATCTAACTATCATTACAGCGCTCGGACTACTAATATATACATTGGGGAAATACTACTAATAATTTGGTGGTCGACTAGAAAGTTTGATCAGTGGAAGACTCCATGATATCCGCTCCAGCTTCATCTTCATAATCATCATCACTATTGTCGGGGTCAGAGTCGGTGTCGTCGATGATGATGTAGTCCTTGGGATGGTCGTTATCTCCTCCTAGCGCGGGGTCTCCCATGAATACTCCTAGCTTCCTTGTCAGGTCGTCATTCTTCTCCACTAGTATTGTGATTTCCTCCTTGTATCCATCACGTGTAGACTTGAGTTCCTCTTCAAGCTCCATGTTCCTAGTCATCAACTTCTTCCGATCCATCATGCTCACGCACATCTGGTTCTCCTATCGACGATTGTGCTGCTTTAACTCCTGAATGAAAGCTGCAATGGACATGTCCTTCCTGGTGCTGATCATCTCACGTTGCTCCTCTCGGCGCCCACATATCTGGTAGATACTGTCCTTAAGATCCTTGTGATAAACTTTGCCGATGCGCCCTATGGCGATGTGGGCTACCATGCTCTTTCCTAGACTCCAGGTTGGTGCATCAAAGGAAAACTCTATGGGTTCAATAACTGTCGTGAATGTCCTTCCTGGAACTTGAAATCGAACCATCCAACGCTCCTCTTCTGGCAAAGTGGCGGTGTAGGTCCCGGTGAAGCTTGGTATCCCAATGTTCAAGTACCTAGTGACTTCCTTCAAGTGTCGTCCAAAAGGTGTGTCTTCATCCGGCTAAGCAAACTTGTTCCTTGTGTCCACCATCCTATAGAGTACAAGATGGAGAGGAGTCAGAAATAAGTAGAGGAGAGTGACCTATGTCTCAACTTAGTGGTCTTGTCCTACATTCAGCGTGTTCTCTGATACCATCTTGCAGCGATCCAACCTCAAACGGTCGAATCTGTATGCATAAGTGTCATCCCTCGATCGGTAATGCTGACGTACACAGTACTTGAAGGATTTATAACAGAGTACAATCACACACTTATTACATTGAAGAACTCATAAAAGAGTACTTGTTATAAGAATATGGCTAAATGCCATCTAAATAAGATAACAACGGAAGGCTTGGAAGATAAAGCGAGTCCATCAACTCCAACGGCATAGCTGAGTGCACGACAATGACCTAGCGCACCTTACTCTTCATCTGAAAAGTCTGCAACATGATATCTTGCAGCCCAAAACGGGTCATCACATGGAATATGCTGGCAATATAACACAATAGAGCAATGAACAGCTAAATGCTATCACTACATGCATAAATGGCTGGTGGAGGCTCTATGGTTATAATGTTTTTTGCAAAAAGCCAATTTTTTCCTACAACAAAGGAATATATATTTTATTTAACTATCATGGTAGTTGGAAAAACATTGAGAATGGTAAGTCCCCATCTCAATCCCAATTAAAAAGTAATTAACAACCCAACAAATTAATTTAGAGTGATGAGATCAACATGATAATTCAAGAACCAGATACTCAAGATGTCCATAACTGGGGACATGGATGACCATGATTAGTTTGTACAATCTGCAGAGGTTTGCGCACTTTTACCCACAAGACTCGATCTCCTCCGTTGGTTTTCTCACACTACATGGTGTTTGTGATATGGATGACCGAGGAACAGTCTTTCAGAAACATTAACTCTTTACTCTAGGTGGACAGTTACACCTACTTTCCCCTACATCTACTAGCCCACCACTGAAAGAGGTCATGCAACATACTCAACTATGCTAGAGCCCATTATAGCTTGTGGCTGCACACGGAAGTTTCTAGCATGAATAATCTTATGATCCCTTTGAGCCTGGGTGGCGAACCAAAAAGGACAGCATTGGTATATCCCCAGGTGCCCGCAACCAATCCACCCAGATGTGTGTTTAAGTAGCCACCTTAAGTTAACCATTAATTAACAATCTCCCATCTATCATGGATACACTCAAACGCAATCCACGTCTACGAGCATAGCATGGCAAATTAAGCATAACATAGAAGTAACTCCCAAGGTTTGATGATAAAAGGGCAATAGGTTCTACCTCATCATCTACTTCCCAAACCCACATGTTAAGAGATCCTACTCATGCAATGTTTGAGGGTTGTAACTAATGCATAAAAAAACTGGGTAATAAAGGGGTATGATCAAAGTGTTATTTGCATTGCTGATGATCTGCAAAACCTAGTGCCTCATAGTAGCATGCTGCGCACTCTGGGAATTCTAGCGCAAATAAATAATAACATACATAAGAACTCAAGCAAATATGCAAGGGGAAACTTCAAATAAGAAGATCCAAATCTGAAAGTTCAACTGAAGAGGTTCGATTTGCAAAAAGAATCGATCAAATCGGAGGTACGGAACTGAAACTACGGTCAAAAGAACTTCGAACTCAAATCTGCTTGAAACCAAATTTTAAATTGTCAAAACCTTGTTAAAGATGATTAAACGGAAAAGGGGTTCGAGGCAAAGATCTTGGCATTGGTTTCACTGGATTTGGACAAAAGGTTAAGAAACAACGAGGGTTTGAAGATCAGGGGCTAATCTCCGATAAAAATAATCGCGGATAGGTCCCTGTCAGAAAAATGAAATAAAAAGAAAAGACTAACGAACGAACGTTCGCTGTTTGAATCTAACCGGCGAACATCGTTCGTTAAAACGAACGATCGGACAAATGTCCGCTAAATAAAATAAATCGACAAAAACTAATCTAAGAATATAAATCGGAAAACAAAATATGGGGTTAACCGAGGAAAACCGACAGGTCAAAACGGGGTCAATGGCGGCGGCTCCAGCAAGATCCGCGACAGCGGAGACGGCGGTTGACGGCTCCGGGGTGGCGGGGCGCGGCTGCGGGCAATGACGACGTGGCGGCGAGCGGCGGCGCGGCGCGGGGCAGCGGGTGGCGGCGGCGGCTAAAGGCGGTGGTGGTGGTGCGGCTCGATGGGAGGAGGCGGCGTGCCTCGGCCCTATTTAAAGGCCCGGGGGGCGTTCTTCTTGGGGAGGGGGTCGCCAGGAGGAGGAGTCCTCCCCGGACTCGGCGGCGGCGGCGTGCGCCGGCCAGACTCCCGCCCGGAGTCGGTCGGGGTGCGGGGGTGGGCTGCGGCGGCGGCGTGGCTCGGCTGGGCCGTTGGCCCAGTAGGTCACGCGACATTTTTTTGAAACAATTCCACCGACAAGAAAGAAATCCTAAATAAATAAAAATAAAAATCTAAAAATTCCAAAACAAATTTTCACCGACTAAATAAAATATTTAGAACTTAGTGAGCTTTTTCTTGGCAATGCAATTTTGAAAAATGCATATTTTTCTAATTCAAATAAAATAGCAATAAAATCCAAATAAAATAATTTATTTTATTTTAATAATTTTCCTCCAATATTTCATTTATTTTTGAGAAGTCATATTATCTCCTCTCATATATTTTTAATGTTGGAAATATTATTTAGAGAGAAAATAATTAAAACCACAATTATCCACTTTTCAATTTTTGAGAAAATTCAAATATGAAAACAGTAAAATCCCCAACTCTCTCCGTGGGTCTTGAGTTGCTTAGGATTTTGGGATCCCCAAGCCAAAATGCAAATAAAATATGATATGCATATGATGACCTATGTATAACTTTCCAAATTGGAAATATGGGATGTTACAGTGGTTCCGAGAGGGAACGTGTCACCTTTGTGTGCGAAACGATATATGCTGCCTCCCCCCTGATTTTCTTTATAGAGGCAACATAGGACTATATGTGTGCCTAGCTAAATTTTGGAATTATTTCGGGTTCATTTTGCCTTTTTATACATTAATTGAGTTTCTGGACATTTAATGTTAATAATTCAAATTTGAACTGCAAGCACATGCTCCGGTGCACCAAAGTTGGTTGAAAAAACACATGTGTGTCCTTGGGTGAATTTATAGGTCCCATGCAAGAAATGAGAATGAAATTCAAACATCTAGGCATCATGACTTGGCTGAGAACATCGAGAAACTTAGTTTTTAAATTCCTGTAAATCCAAAACCCGCCTGGAAATCATGAAACTTGGCATGGTGTCATGTCATGGCAATAACATGTAGTGGTAAAAAACAAGGCCGAATTGGAAGAAGTTTTGTATAAGCTTCTTGCCAACCGGAGCTTCTATCAAGAAGGCTCGTGGTTCTTAGAGGGAATGTGTCACCTTTGTGTGCGAAACAATATAGACTACCCCCTTGATTTTCATTAAAGAGGCAACATAGAACTATATGAGTATCGTGTTAAATTTTGGGATTAGCCTGGGTTCGTTTGACCTTTTTTATACATTAATTGAGTTTCTGGTCATTTAATGTGCATAATTCAATTTTGAACTACAAGCACATGCTCCAGTGCACCAAAGTTGGTTAAAAAATAGCATGTGTGTCCTCGGGTGAATTTCTAGGTCCGATGCAAGATATGGGAATGAAATTCAAACATCTGGGCATCGTGGCTCGGCCGAGAACATTGAGATACTTGGTTTTCAAATTCTTGTAAATCCAAAACGCGCCTGAAAATCATGAAACTTGGCATGGTGTCATGTCATTGTACTACCATGTTGTGGTAAAAAATTTGGCCGAATAGGAACAAGTTTTGGTATAAGCTTCTGGCAAACCGGAGCTTCTCTCAAGAAGGCTCGTAGTTCTGAGAGGGAACTTGTCACCTTTGTGTGTGAAATGATATACGCTGCCCCCCTTGATTTTCTTTACAGATGCAACATATAACTATATCAGTGTCCTGTTAAATTTTGGAATTATTTCTGGTTCCTTTGGCCTTTTTATACATTAATTGAGTTTCTGGTCATTTAATGTGCATAATTCAAATTTGAACTACAAGCACATGCTCCAGTGCACCAATGTAGGTTGAAAAATCACATATGTGTCCTCGGGTGAATTTTTAGGTCCCATGTAAGAAATGGGAATAAAATTCAAACATCTGGGCCTCGTGGCTCGGCCGAGAACATTAGGAAACTTGGTTTCAAAATTATTTTAAATCTAAAACACGCTTAAAAATCATGAAAATTGGCATGGTGTCATGTCATGGTACTAACAACGTTGTGGTAAAAATTTGGCCGAATTGGAACAAGTTTTTGTATAAGCTTCTTGCATACCGGGGGTTCTCTCAAGAAGGCTCGTGGTTCTGAGAGGGAATGTGTCACCTTTGTGTGCAAAACGATATACGTTGCCCCCCTGATTTTCTTTACAGAGGCAACATAGAACTATATTAGTGTCGTGTTAAATTTTGGAATTATTCCTGGTTCGTTTGGACTTTTTTACACATTAACTGATTTTCTAATCATTTAATGTGCATAATTCAAATTTGAACTACAAGCACATGCTCCAGTGCACCAAAGTTGGTTGAAAAATCACATCTGTGTCCTCGGGTAAATTTCTAGGTCCCATGCAAGAAATGGGAATGAAATTCAAACATCTGGGTGTCATGGCTCAGTCGGACACATTGAGAAACTTGGTTTTTTAATTCCTATAAATCCAAAACTTGGCATCATGTCATGACATGGCACCAACATGTTGTGGTAATTTTGCTGTTCGATTTGCTAAGGCGCACACATTAACAATCAACAAAGTCACTAGAACAAGTACTACCACATTATAATCAGAAACACAAGTATTATTGAAACTATGGGCGTCCCCTTTTTTATTAGCTAGGAGGTGCCATGCAGAGTAGCTATTTGATTACGGGAGGTGTGCGATCAAACCCCTGCGCATGCTGATCGGGAGGAGAGCCCTTTGACCTCCATCTGCCGCCCACCTCTCTCCCAAGGTTTACAATAATGGCACCCGAGCCCCTGTTTAATGGCGTGGCTATGTCTCACTTGACTGAGATTTATTAAGAGAGAAAAATAAAATCTGAAAAGAAAATTTTGCACGGATCTTGATGTAAGATCCGACAGACCTATATAGCATCTACTACGACTTATTGCAAGACTTATGAATATATAAGGACGACAGTGGATAATAATTGCCTTACATAATTAGGAAGATAATTAAAAAAGCCACATGCGGCTATGCCCGAAATACACAAGGGCAAAAGAAGAAGACAACGATTTGGCTAGCTAATCTCTACTTTCTTGATGTATTGCTGTAGGCCGCAGGAACTAGTCTTCGCGGCGAGCGGCGATGAGCTCTGTCGTGTCCTCAAGACGCTGCTTGAGAGAATCCACGGATTCCTCCATCATCCTTTGGTGCTCGATGTGGAGCATGTCATTCTCGTCCATAAGTTTCTTGACGATGACGCCGGTCCTCTTCGACAAGGCACTGGTCTCCTCCTGCTGCTCGGCACTTCCGACAATCTTTGCCCTCAGCAGGTCGCGCTTGGCCCGGAACTTCTCGTTGCCCTCCCTTAGTTGCTAGATGACGCCAGTATCCTGTTCAAACGAGGCTTTCATGTGGTCCTGCAGCCTTGCCCAGCTAGAGATCTGATCCGTATGGCTATGGACGATCGCATGCATGCGGCTGGAAGAGTCGTCGCCTGCCCGCGAGACATTTTCCCAGGCCGCCATGGCGCGGCGGGACATCTCTGCTACATTTGCGGTGCGCCGGGACATCTCTACTGCTTCCGAGATGCGGCCGGACTAGTCTGCTGCATCGACGGCGCGGCGGGACCTCCGTGCTGCTTCGGCGGCGTGGCAGGACTTCTGTGCTGCTACTTCCACACGGCAGGACAGGTCGGCTGGTTTCGCAGCAAGGCGGGACATCTCTCGTGCTTCCACTTTCATGCTCGCCTCTCCCCGATCGTAATCTCTCGACCCAGAACTCACGCTGGCCATGGAAGATGCAAGGGAAGGATGTTGAATGACTTGTTTGTTGTTGTGGATGAGAAGTTGAGGAGGAATGTGCATTTATCTTGGCATAGTAGTATTTATAAGACAGTACTAATACGCTTCTAAGTGGGAAACCATTTAGGTTGTGATCGGTGTGAAGAGGTTTGCAATGAAATATAGCATGGTAGTAATTTGGAATGTGACGAGATGCAAGCTCAAAATTTATTGATAGTTCTAGTTTCGAAGTGCGGCACTATTCCCGGATGGCGTAACGTCGGCACTTGTTCTCGGTCGTAATGTAGCATATGCCATGGTACTTCTTTTTCTACTGCTGTGTACGTGCAATAACTGGCACCATTACATAGATATCATACTATTATTGGGGCGTTCGACATGAATAGCCCCATCACGAGCTGTAGACTAGTCTTTTTTTCACACGCATTACATCGACACATATCATCTCTCTCTCTTTCCCATGCACACACCTATCTCTTGGGACTTCTCGCATGCACCATCTCTATCTCCCAAGGTCTATGCCACCCACATACACTTGTATTCTAAGTTTAGTATGTTATACAGAAGAGAAGAGGTGCACGCACTCACTCGTCCTCTCTCACACACGCATCTGTAGCTACAAATTGTAGTGTTCTCAACCTTCCGTTTGGCTCTATCATAGGTTTCCCGTTGCTCCTTGTCCTTGATATTGAGAAGTTTAAAACGCGGAGGCTAAGCAGGAGGCACGAGGTTTTGGTTAATGTGCGGGCCACACACGGCACCAACACGACAGAAGCTTCGTTTGATTGGTGCACAGTCGGGTGAGTTGTCCAAGTATAGACACAACCAGGCCCTCCTTGGTATCTACGCCTTGACTTATGGATAGAGAAACTAGGATCGGAGGGAGAACTACTAGTAGTAGTACTGCTTTGATGTGTCGCGTCAACTCACACAAGTATGCAACACTTCCTAAACAAACAAGCATATAAGCTATTATACTTCTTACCCAAAGGATCTTTATATCCAACAGACACAAAATATTCGTTCGATTGTTGGAAATTACTTTAATTGTTGATCTAATGTCGAAGTAATTCCTGCATCGCCACCAAAACCAATCATCTCTTAAGCTAAAGTAGACCGAGCTAACCCCTATATTAGCATATTACTAAGATAAACATAAGGCACTTTAGAATAATTTAGGAGGTGAGCTTGTCAATCTGAATGTGGAGGGACACCATCCTCGACAACCCAGCCCCGACCAGTAGCTTGGGCGGAACTGTGAAGAAGGTTAGCTCCTGCATTGCGACGTTGCCGAGATCCTTGCTGCTTGTCGCCTCTATTTCCACCTTGACGATGTCGGTCATACCATCGGGCTCCCCCAGCGGGCCATTCGTCCATAGCTTGGACACGTAGTGCGGCAGTGCGGACGCCCCTGCTCTGATGCAGATGACCGACACGGTGATAGGCGCGCCGATGTCGAGCATGCCACCGACCAAGAAAAACATGCGACCATCCTCCTCCGCGAACAACAACAGTCGTGGCTCTGACAGTGGCACTTGCAGCTGGAGCACCTTGTCGTACTAGATCATGTGCACGGGCATGGGATGCATAATGCTGATGTGTTGGGAGAGCGCCGACGGTAGGCCTTAATACCCGCAGACGGGCATGGGGCATTTGCAAGCCGCGAGCGGATACACTCTCTGGTGATCGGCGAGCTTGTGGTAAGTGACGTAGAGCCCACAGCCTTCGTGTGGGCACTCTATCGAATCTGGGGTTCCGCAAACCCTTGAGAGGTTCAAACATTGGGGTGCATGCGGAAAACTCGTCCACACCAATCTGCCTGCTCAAAGATTCCTAGGCCTAACTTGTTGAACCCAAGGGACAAGAGACACATCAGTTTATCCTAGTTTGGGCCACCTTGCAGTGTAATACCCTAATCCAGCTTTGTGGTGGATTGCCTCGAGGGGCTGAGGATGAACTAGTATAGTGGTTGAACAGCCTCATGAGGTGAGGTGTTCTTGAGCTCGGTGAGCTAGTGGGTGAGAGGATGATCTAAAAGATCCCCCCTTCTATGCTGGATGAGCTTGGTTCTCTTCCCAAATGCAAGGCGGGAAGGAATCCCACAATAGCCAATTTTGAAGGGGGACAACTAGTTCAAGTTGTCCTGACAAAAGTAGTCTTCGCTTGCGAAAGCCTATGGTGGTGACGCCAAGGTGGGCTCCGCGATGACCTCCGTCCTGCCGTCCTGGCGGTCTTGGTCTTCTTGCACCAATATGGAAACCTTTGCTTGATTCCTAGGGACTCCGCGCCTGTGCTTGCCTCCTTGGCACCAAAGGGGAAACCGGTACACTGCGCCCGCTGGCACCCACCTGGCCTTGGTCGACATGGCTCACGTCATGTGAACCTCGCGAGGTGCACCTTGCCTTGATATCTCCGCTCCTGGGGAGCCAGCCTGGTGAGGCCGCCCCCAGGGAGGCCTTGGTGCCGCCCGCCTCGTGAGGCTTGGCCCCTCGCAATGGTCTTGGGTTGTTGTTGCTGAAGCTGGGCCATACCGGGCCATTGATGGAGGCACGTCGTGGGCCGCAGGCAGGCAAGTCTGGGTACCCCCGTTCCTAGGATGTCGACAGCAGCCCCCGGGCCCAAGGCGCGCTTGTACTTGGCTTCGAGGAGAAGCAAAAGGGAAAGTGTGGAGCACCGCGGGGCCCAACCACATGTGGCATCAGTGGACGCATGGCGATTGATGGGTCGAGGGCGCCCCCACTTTGCCATGCAGCATTGATATTCACTCGGCTTGGCAGCCGCTGTCGCCAACGCAGCTTCACCTTCATTGCTTGTCGTGCTCTCCCTTGGCTCCTTCATCTCCGTGAAAGACAGCGGCTCCCTTCCCAGATCTGACACTGACTTTGGTCCTCCCTTGCTGCTATGGCGCCGCGGTCGAAGAAGAAGAGGAGAGCCAGCGCTTCGGTCGAGGCCCTGTCAGCCTTTGAGCATTCCCTTGAGCGGTCAACAGTGGTTAATCAAGAAGTAATGGACAAGATCAGTCCGAAGCTCGCAGGAAATTCCCATGAGGGGAAGGAGACGATGGCTTAGCTCACCTCCCGGACCATGGGTGACATGGCAGCCACTGAGATTCCCCTTCCTCTTCACGCTCTATTGGCCGGCCTGATCCCCCCTTCTCTGATTTTCTTCAATGCCATACTCTCTCATTACCATGTCCACGCGCTACATCTGGATCCTCAGTCCATCATTCTCCTTGCCGTCTTTGCCTTTGTCTGCGAGGCCATGGTGGGCATCGCCCCCTCCGTGGCCTTGTTTCGCCATTTCTTCTCAATTCACCTGGTCGATGCCTGCCAGCGCTCGGGGTTCGTGGCTTTTTAGGCTGTGGTGGCGACAGCTGGCTCGGGCGTCGATTTCGAGCTCTCGCTAGCTATAAGTGGATTCCAGAATCGGTGGGTATTCATGGATGTTGGCATGCTCAACTCTCTGCTCATGCTTCCTCGGGCGCCGGCCATACCTCGCTCCGGTTGGGGGCACGCAAAGCTTGTCGACCATCGGCATGCTCACATCTTGCGCTGGTTGTCCAGGCTGAAGGATCTTGGTGTGGAGGCGCCCATGCTGGTGAGGGAGTTCGTCCAGTGACGCATTGCCCCGCTTCAGCGCCATTCCCGCCCGATGTGGGGCCTTCTCCAGCAGTGATGACCCCATGATGCTCCAGGTGTCCACGCTTCCTCCAAAGACGCTGCACATGGTGCTCGAGCTCCTGACAGGCGACCTGGCACCAGCCATGCTTCCTCGGGAGGGCTGTCTCCTATACTGTTGCTCGAACATGGAGGAGTTCGTGAGGCAGATGCCCCTCTTTGATGAGTGGGGGCTGCGCCCGGTTGGCGTTGAAGGGTCCTACGAGAACCCCGTTGAGGGAGTCCAGGATTATGGGGTCCTCTGGTGTCCGGGCTGTGTGATATGGGATGGACTAATGAGCCATGGAGTACAAAACGAAAGACTTTCCCCCGTGTCTGGATGGGACTCTCCTCGGCGTGGAAGGCAAGCTTAGCGTGTGGATATGAAGATTCCTTTCTCTGTAAACGGACTCTGTACAAACCCTAGTACCCTTTGGTGTCTATATAAACCGGAGGGTTTAGTCCGTAGAGGCAATGACAATCATAATCATATAGGCTAGACATCTAGGGTTTGGCCATTACAATCTCGTGGTAGATCAACTCTTGTAACCCCTATGCTCATCAAAGTCAATCAAGCAGGATGTAGGGTATTACCTCCATCAAGAGGGCCCAAACCTGGGTAAACATCGTGTCCCCTATCTCCTATTACCATCGATCCTTAGATGAACAGTTCGGGACCCCCTACCCGAGATCTGCCGGTTTTGACACTGACATTGGTGCTTTCATTGTGAGTTCCAGTGTGCCGTCATCGAAAGGCTCGATGGCTCCATCAATCTTCTACAACGATGCTACCATGAATGAGATTTTTCTCCCCGGCCAGATCTTTGTATTCGGCGGCTTCACACTGCGTGCCAACTCGGTTGGCCACCTAGAGCAGATCGACAGCTACACCCCTGGTCACCAGATCAATTTTGGAAATCTGAACTATGTCACTGATATCCGAGGAGACTTGATCTTCCAAGGGTTCGCGGCCTCAACCACCGCTCCGTCCATAGATCAAGAGCGCGTCATCAGGTCCGAAGACGGGAGTCTAGAGCCCGCCGGACTCTCTGCCGCCTTAGAGCTCAACACTGGGAAACCAGAGAGAATAGCGTCTCCGGGAATCATTGCAAGGCCGGACTCTTCTCCGGACACTTATTCCGAACCCTGGAGGCCCGCGTCATGCGAGCTCATCCTAGAAACTTCCAACCCCGTCCTGACCTCACTCTTAAACGAGGCTCTAGACTTAATGAGATGCCTTGTCATCATAGAGGAACCGCTTCTGAATCACGTCCAGCCCGGACTAGGGGCTGGAAATAGGGAACTTTACTTCCCACCCACCACCCACTTCATAACCACTGTCGAGGACCTAACCGACATGCTTGATTACTATTGCGATTGTGTTTCTGGTTCACCTGGACAAACACCTCAACAGAGAAAGCCGGAAACTGACTGCCTTGATGCGGTCAGAGCTCGTCAGCTATTCGGTGACTAAGTATAAATCTCTTGCGATTCTTTCCGCATTATGCGATAGGCTGGCCTCCACCCGGCCGGGCATTCACAGCACGCAAGTTCGAATAATCGAACAATACTAGGGGCTAAGTGAGGGCGATAAAGCCGTATAGTCTGATTGCCTGGTTCACCGCACTAACACCTCCTTCACGGACCAGTACGTTGGGTCAAGTGTGTTCAAGTGTTATCCCGAGCACCCCTGTACTACCTATGTGGGGGCTGACGCCAACGACTGGCCAACTCTCAGATATCATAAATAGCCGCATAGGAGGAGATATTTTAAAGTAAAACACGCAACATATCATACACAACCCTTGTTTCATGATACAGGATTGGACAACATCGATACATTCATTCAAAAATGATGTCCTTCGAACATTGTCCCTCTACAATACGAGATCCATCCAGGACATCATCAAAGTATCGCTCCAGCATGCGGTTCTCTTTGCCGGTGGGAGGTCCCTCGGTTGCAAGCTTTATGGCGCCCATCTTCGCCCACTTCACCTTGACACAGGCGAAGGCCATCTGTCGGTGTCAAAACCGGTGGATCTCGGGTAGTGGGTCCCGAACTGTGCGTCTAGGCCGGATGGAAATAGGAGGCACGGAACACGATGTTTTACCCAGGTTTGGGCCCTCTTGATGGAGGTAAAACCCTACGCCCTGCTTGATTAATATTGATGATATGGGTAGTACAAGAGTAGATCTACCACGAGATCAAGGAGGCTAAACCCTAGAAGCTAGCCTATGGTATGATTGTTGTGTATGGAGTTGATTGCCTACGGACTACAACCCTCCGGTTTATATAGACACCGGATAGGGTTAGGGTTACATAGAGTCGGTTACAATGGTATGAGATCTTGAATATCCGCATCGCCAAGCTTGCCTTCCACGCCAGGGAAAGTCCCATTCGGACACGGGACGAAGTCTTCAATCTTGTATCTTCATAGTCCAGGAGTCCGGCGGAAGGTATAGTCCGGCTACCCGAACACCCCCTAATCCAGGACTCCCTCAGTAGCCCTTGAAACAGGCTTTCAATGATGACGAGTACGGCGTGAAAATTTTCTTCGGCATTGCAAGGAGGGTTCCTCCTCCAAGTCCTTCATAGAAGATTGTAAACACCAAGAGTAGTGTCCGGCTCTGCAAAATAAGCTTCCACATATTGCCATAGAGAGAATAATATTAACACAAATCAAATCTGCTGATGTATGCCGCAGTGCATCATCACACTAGAGCCAAGTCCTTCACTCGAATCGTTTTCACTTTTCCACCCCAGCGTGTTTTGCGAGGTGGTTTCCTTGGCACGTCTTGTCAAAGCAGAGATCGTGTACCCCCGTTTTACGGGATTCTCATCAATACGGACGTGGGTAATCCAGTAGTGCTGGGGTGTTCGGGATAAACCTGAGCGCTCTTTTTCCCATAGTTGGGTCCTTCGAGGGAGGCGCTCAGCACAACGAACCAGGCAATCGGACTATAATGCTTGAACACTCTCACTTAGCCATAGAACTCTATATTTTTAAATTTCGGCGAAGCCCCTAGTTCGGAAGACCGAGTTCGGGGCGCTATCCACACCTTGTCCGGACAAAGCCAGCTCCTCGTTCGAAGCGGCATAAGCCTTTAGGGACTCGAAAAACCTCTCGAACAGCGACCGGTCTCTCGCCACATCATGACAGTCGGTTTTAGCTTTCTCCACTGAGGTGCTTAACCCAGCTGAACCGGGGCACAATCGCAGTGGTTCTCCTAGTGCTACCTTAGCCAATATAGCGGAACATAAGGCACCAAAACATAGGAGCCGGGCAAACCCAAGTGTTGACCCAAGTCATGATTCGGAGCCGATGCATATAGTGCTATAAGTTCGGGGTGCCGCACTTGTGAAAGTGTACGGACTTCTCACACCATAATGAGGGGTACTTAAGCCCCTGGCGTGTTTTCCGTACCATGGTGTACGGGTGCAATCATGTCATTTAATAAACATAAATGTGAAAAGAAGATAATGCAAAAAATAGACAAGAAGCTAAGCATTGTTTATAGAGAGGCTATTTATCAAAGCCGAATGACACAAATAGTGAGGTAAGCAAAAGATATTGGACTATTCAGTATGTCCTGACCAGGGGCAGGCCGCGGAATTGTATTTAAAACAGGTATACCGCTCGTAACAGAGACCACCTGGGAGTTCCATAATGCGGCATGACTTGTCTGCCTCCCTGGATCTTGCGTCGTTTGTGCGGCAGTCAAATTGCCGAACAGGTCGTCCGAAGTATGGAGTCCTGAAAGTAAGAAAAAATTAAAAAAAGAATCCGGCAGCCCCTAGTACATTTTAAGCCGTATTTTGGGCATGCCGTTATTGTGCCCCTTCCCCTGTGCCCATGGTATTTCAAGGGCGTAGTTATGTACGCGAGGTACTGGTTTCGCTATGTCGCGAAAGCTGGGGTTGGGGCCGCATTGCTACGCTTTCTCAGAGTGTGCCAGGAGGTCCTGCTGTGGGTTACTCTGGGCGCACTTGGCAGTGTCTGGCTTTTTAATGGCCGGACTGGAGAATTTCCTGAGAAGGCTACTTTGTACCTCCGCTGCGAGAGCCGCCGTATGCTCCTCCGTACGGAGGGAGCGTTCGGTGTTTCCGTTGACCGTATTTACTCCTCGAGGGCCTGGCATCTTGAGCTTGAGATATGCGTAGTGCGGCACCGCATTGAACTTTGCGAATGCGGTTCGTCCAAGAAGGCCGTGATAGCTACTGCGAAACGGGACTATATCGAAGATTAACTCTTCACTTCGGAAATTGTCCGGGGATCCGAAGACCACGTCAAGTGTTACTGAGCCTATACAGTTGGCTTCTACACCTGGTATAACGCCTTTAAAGGTCGTTCTTGTGGGCTTAATCCTTGAGGGATCTATGCCCATTTTCCGCACTGTATCCCGATAAAGCAGGTTCAGGCTACTGCCGCTGTCCATGAGGAGTCTTGTGAGATGAAATCCGTCGATGATTGGGTCGAGAACCAACGTGGAAAAGCCGCCATGACGGATGCTAGTGGGATGGTCCCTTCGATCAAAAGAGATCGGGCAGGAGGACCATGGGTTGAACTTTGGGGCGACTGGCTCTAACGCGTACACGTCCTGTAGCGCACGCTTCCGTTCCCGATTGGGAATGTGGGTTGCGTATATCATGTTCACCGTCCGCACTTGTGGGGAAAGCCCTTCTGTCCATTGTTGTTCGGCGGCTTGGGCTCCTCGTCGTCGCTGTGCCGCCCCTTGTTCCCTGTTTTCGGCCCTTAACTTGCCTGCCTGCTTGAACACCCAACAATCCCTGTTAGGGTGATTGGCTGGCCTTTCGGGGGTGCCATGTATGTGGCACAAGCGATCAAGTATTCGGTCCAAACTAGATGGGCCCTGAGTATTCTTTTTGAATGGCTTTTTCCACTGACCGGATTTATAGCCTTTGAATCCGGCATTGACTGCCGTGTCTTAATTCCTGTCGCTGTTAACGCGGCGTTTTTGCTTATTCCGACGTGTCCTGCCACTTTTGTCCTTGGTATCCGAATTACCAAGGTTCTTTGATAAGTTTTTACTGCGAGCTAGCCAGCTGTCTTCTCCTGTGCAAAAGCAGGTCATGAGAGTCGTGAGGGCTGCCATGGATTTCGGCTTTTCCTGTCCCAGGTGCCGGGCAAGCCACTCGTCGCGGATGTTATGCTTGAAGGCTGCTAGGGCCTCTGCGTCCGGACAGTCGACTATCTGGTTTTTCTTTGTTAGGAACCGTGTCCAGAATTGTCTGGCCGATTCCTCTGGCTGCTGAATTATGTGGCTTAAGTCGTCGGCATCCGGCGGTCGCACGTAAGTGCCCTGGAAGTTGTCGAGGAATGCGGCTTCCAGGTCCTCCCAAGAACCGATTGAGTCTGCTGGCAAGCTGTTAAGCCAATGCCGGGCCGGTCCTTTAAGTTTGAGCGGGAGGTATTTGATGGCGTGTAGATCATCGCCGCGTGCCATGTGGATGTGAAGGAGATAATCCTCAATCCATACCGCCGGATCAGTTGTGCCATCGTATGATTCGATGTTTACGGGTTTGAAACCCTCTGGGATTTTATGATCCATTACTTCATTCGTGAAGCATAGCGGGTGTGCGGCGCCTCTGTACTGGGCTATATCACGACGCAGCTCGGAAGAGCTATGTCTGTTGTGTTCGGCCCGGCCGGATTTGTTGTATCCGGCGTGAAGATCATTGTCACATGCCGTAGGGTGCCTGCGCGATCCGTAGATCGATCTTGTTTGTCTTGCCTTATCCTCCAGTATGTCTCGCAGGTCGGGCGCATTTTCCCGTGCCTTAGTTGACCGGCGTCGGGGCATGGCTTGGGTGGAGGGCCGAGAGGCCTCTCTGTCGTGGCCGCGAGGTGGCCGGTCTGCCATTTCATGCGTTGGTGATGTAGGTGCTTCCTCCTCTGATCGGGGTAGCGGTCTGCGCTTCGAGTAACTCTTGGAGGGGCGTTCGAGTTCATACTCTTCAGCCGCAAGGACTTCAGTCCATTTGTCAGCTAGCAAATCTTGGGCAGCTCTAAGCTGTTGCTGCTTTTTCTTGAGGCTGCTTGCCGTGGCTAAAAGCCTGCGTTTAAAACGCTCTTGTTCGGCGGGGTCTGATGGTATGACGAATTCATCGTCATCGAGGCTTGCCTCGTCTTCGGAGGGAGGCGTATAGTTATCATCCTCGACCTCTCGGTCTGCCGCTCTCTCATGAGGGCTGGCTTCTCCATCTTCCTGTGCCGAATCTTGCTGAGGTGGGTGTTCTTCTGCGCTATCCGGGGTAGTATTATCTCCCGTGCCGGAATCACCGTTTTTGCTTTGGCTGGATTTAGAGCGGCGCCGTTGACGCCGGCCATTTGGCTGTTTCTTGGGGGCGTCATCCCCCACTGTTCCATCGCCATCTCCATCTTTTGGAGTATCCACCATATATATGTCATATGACGAGGTGGCCTTCCAGCGCCCTACAGGTGCTGGTTCCTGTTCGTCTCCTACATCGTCGTCCATGCCGTCGATGTCTTCGGAGCTGAAGTCAAGCATGTCGGTTAGATCGTCGACAGTGGCTACAAAGTGGGTGGTGGGTGGGCTTTGAATTTCCTCATCATCCGTATCCCACCCTCGCTGACCGTAGTCCGGCCAGGGCTCTCCTGATAAAGAGAGAGAGACTTAAGAGAATTCAGGATGTCGCCAAAAGGCGAATGCTGAAAGATGTTTGCGGCGGTGAACCCCATTATCGGCGCCGAATCGGATTCGATTGGCAGGGGCGCGGGGGGTTCGGAGTCCGGGGAGGAGTCCGGATCCTTGGAGTCATGGGTCGTGTAGAGTGCGGGGCTAGCGCTCGGCTCGATCGCTTTCGGGATCGCAGCCCCCGAGGTGACGTCCAACCGCTCATCCTCGATTGGCGCAATGGGCTCCGAGTTAGGGTCGGAACCGATGCGTGTGCGGCCTCCAGGACACTGAACGGGAGCAGAGCTAGATCATGCCCCTCGAGATAGTGTGGCGCGCTTGGCCGTGGCTCGAGCCCGTCGAAGATCAAGTCTCCGCGGATGTCAGCCATGTAGTTTAAGCTTCCAAACCTGACTTGATGGCCAGGGGCGCAGCTTTCGATCTGCTCCAGGTGGCCGACTGAATTGGCCCGCAGAGCAAAGCCGCCGAAGACGAAGATCTGTACGGGGAGCAAAGTCTCACCCTGGAGCGCATCGTTGTTGATGATCAAAGGAGCCATCGGGCCTAAAGGCGACGACACAGAGGAACTCTCAATGAAAGCACCAATGTCGGTGTCAAAACCGGCGGATCTCGGGTAGTGGGTCCCGAACTGTGCGTCTAGGCCGGATGGCAACAGGAGGCAGGGGAACATGATGTTTTACCCAGGTTCGGGCCCTCTTGATGGAGGTAAAACCCTACGTCCTGCTTGATATGGGTAGTACAAGAGTAGATCTACCACGAGATCAAGGAGTCTAAACCCTAGAAGCTAGCCTATGGTATGATTGTTGTGTATGGAGTTGATTGCCTACGGACTACAACCCTCCGGTTTATATAGACACCGGATAGGGTTAGGGTTACATAGAGTCGGTTACAATGGTAGGAGATCTTGAATATCCGCATCGCCAAGCTTGCCTTCCACGCCAAGGAAAGTCCCATCCGGACACGGGACGAAGTCTTCAATCTTGTATCTTCATACTCCAGGAGTCCGGCTGAAGGTATAGTCCGGCTACCCGAACACCCCCTAATCCAGGACTCCCTCACCATCCACGCACCTTCAATATAGACCGACTGAGGGAGTCCTAGACTAAGGGGTCCTCGGGCGTCTGGCATGTTAGCCATGGGCCGGACTGATGGGCTGTGTCGGTGGGAACGACACCTATGGGATCACTGGGATCCCTTCTACGGTCGGCAGGCGCGGGGTCGTGAGAAGAGCAGGTTTAGGAGCTAGCACACAGATTGTTTACCAAGGTTCAGGCCGCGAGGATGCGTAAAAGCCTAGTCCTGCATTGGTGGATGTGTTGAGTGTCCTTGAGATTTTTAAACTAGCTATGGTGGTTGTGCCGTTCCAAAAAGCTGAATCCCTCTCCTGGTCACCTCGGGCCTCCATTTATAGGAAAAGGGTGTTGCCACAGTGGCACACAGGAGGTGGAAAGGCCTATAGTGCGTGAGCTTATCGCACGGCATTACGGGACAAAGCATACTAAATGTGCTACGGAGGTGTCCATTAGCTTTATCAGGGACGGGAGCGAGGCCCGTCCCGTCCGTCGCTGCTCCACCTCGCTTCGACACGCGCCCAGGCTAGCGATGCATGCAACGCTATGTAGGCAGGCAAGCAGCTAAGGGGGCGCGGTGGTAGGGCCTTCATGAAGATCTGCATGCCGCCACGTGGGTGCTTGTTGATTTGGCCTAGAAGCTGCATGTTGCCATGCAGGTGCCCGCCCAGCTAGTTGGGCTGGCAGCTGCATGCGAACGGTGGTGGAGTCTTGGTTGGCGCAGGCCTGGTAGTGGCCCCGCTGATGCCCTCGGCAAGGGTCTTGCCGGGGCCCAACATGGGTCTTGTCGTGGCGTTGCTGTCATCCCTGGCAAGGGTCTTGCCGGGGGTCTTGTGGATTTCCTCGGCTAGCATCCTACCGAGGGTCGCCGTCTTCTGGTCCTCATCTGAACTCATATGTTTATGATCTTGATGAAGATTGGCATGCCACCGCAGAGGCGCCTCCCGAGCCTTGGTCCCACATAGTTGTTGACGGCGTTCGGAACCTTTGGGCTCAAGGGTGGCTCGCTCTGCTAGCGTTGGGCAAGTTGCCCCGATAAGGCTCTTGCCGGGGCTGCGGGGGGTCGCCTCAGCAAGGATATTGCGGAGGGAGTCCACCTTGCCCTCTTGCCCTCTTGCGCTTCTGGTCTTGGTATCGCCTTGGTTGTCTTGTGCTTCGGCTTCTCTTCGGCTTCCCTCCTCTGCCATGGTAAGTCTGGCCACAGTGCGTGGCTCTGACTGCCCGTGCACAAGTAAAGGGGTCAAAAGGAGAGCCCCTACTTTTGTACACCGACGGGACCCCTCGGGCCTAGGCCACACATAAGCACGATACGTTGTTGGGCATGCCCAAAGCGGTGCGCGGGCATTCGGGGCGGGATTTTACCGCAGTAATTTCACGTCCGCTGCGCTTCCCCACGACCCGTGTTGAACCTGCGACATGGAGGGTCGTGCGTGACATGGGGGTTATGCGTGGGGCGGTGTCACATCCCTAGCTTCTGGCATTGCTCTAGCCTAGCTTCATGTGTGCATCATGTCTATATTTTTGAAACTTAAATTGAGGAATATTGGAAGCCTCAAAACCCTAAATAAAAGAGGGGCAAAAACCCTAGAAATCTTATTCATTGCTCCAAATGGCTCTTCTTAAATGTTTGATAATTTTTGGTAAGGGTTCTGGTCCCAACCAAAATATTGAACATTTTTAAGGATTTATTTTTGGGACTTTGAATTTAAATCATAGCTATTTGAATTGGACTTATATCTACTGTTAAATAAATATAGGTCCAATAATTCTGAAATATTTTTGTGGAGCATTGTTTTAATTCTTTTAGCTCCTAAAAATATTGTCAGAAGCAAAATAAATTGAATTGGTTTCAAAACCAAATTCAAAACAAACCTGCAAAATAGAAAACAGAGTTAAAACAAAACAGAGAGAAAAAAATAAAAGGAGTGAAGCCTACCTGGCCTCACCCGTGCAGCCCACCAGCCGGCCCAGCTCCCCCCCCCTGGCCGGCCCAGCCCACCCGCGCCTTCCCTGTCGTCTTCCTCCTCGGACAGAAGGACGAGGGCGTGTGCCCGACGCTCGCCGGCACGCGCGCGCGCCACCTCCCCCCTGCTGGCCACCTCCTGCTTCCCCGGACTCCCTCGATGCCCCGGACGAAGCCACGCAGCTGCCCCGCACCGCTCTCACTCTCCCTCGCCCTCCTCTTCTCCCCCTGCTCTCTCTCCCTCTCACCCGAGAACCACCGCCGCCGCCGCCGGGCATCACCGTAGCCACTGGCCTCCCCTCGCCTCCCCGACCCGCTTCCGAGCTCCGCCACAACCCCCTCCACCTCCTCGTTGAGCTACGGACCTCCCGGACGTGCTGCAACGCCGCCACCATCGCCGTTTCCGTCGCCGGCCACCGAAGTTCGCCGCGGTCAATTCGCCGCCTCCGCCGCCTCCCCGAGACCACCGAGCTGCTCATCGACCTCGCTGTGAGCTCCTCTTCCATTTCCCCTTCTCCCCGCGCTCGTTCCCGCACTCCAGCCGCCTTCTCACCGGAGCCGATTGCTCCTCGCCGCCGGCCATGGCGCTGCCGTGGCCAGGGTCACCCCAGCTAGCGCCCGAGCACGTTACCGAATTCGCCGCCCTCCCAGGAGCCCACAGAGCCTTTCCGTTTCCCCTCTAGTGCACCGCAGCGCCGCGTTCGACCTTGGCCGAACTCCGGCGGCCACCTAGGTCGACGCCGGCGCCGATTCCGGCCGCCCCGACCCCAACCGACTCCACAGGAAGACGCGACGCCCTCCCAGCTACCCGTAGAGCCTCTCCGCCGCCCGAATGGTCGCCGGAGGAGCGATCCCGAAGCCCTCCGCCGTGCCTGTTGCCGCCGGCGTTGAGCCGCCGGCCTGTTTGGGCCATTTGACCGGGGTTTGACCTCCCCCTGTGTCACTGACATGCGGGACCAGCCCGCCTAATTAATCTAGGTTAGTTTAAGTTAAAACGCTAACTAACCCAGTTAGTTAGGTTAGTCACTGACACGGAGGACCCACTGGTCAGTTTGACCTGGGCTGCCCGTTGACTCGCTTACGTCATGCTGACGTAGTGCTGACGCAGTAAATTCATTTTCTGGAATTATTTTAATTCTAAATATTCAGGAAATTCCAGAAAATGCCTAAAACTTCTAAAAATCATAGAAAATTAACCGTAACTCCAAATTAAATAATTTATATATGAAAAATTATCAGAAAAATTCAAGGAATCCATCTGTACCATTTTCATGCATGTTAGAACAACTTACCACTACTGTTTAGGGCAAATGAAGTAAATGGCATTTGAATAATCACATATGGAGTTTGAATTTGAATCTTGTATTCAAACCAACTTCATTTAATCTGTTGCTAGTTGCATTAGCTCAAACACATTCATTTTGCCATGTCATGATCATGCATCATATTGTGCATTGCATTGATTGTGTTCCCTTTTGTGTTGCTGGTATTTGTCCCCTCTCGATAGACGTGATACCCGATGATGTGATCGTTGACACTGATGAAGACTCAATGTTATCTTCAGAAGTGCCAGGCAAGCAAAACCCCCTTGTTCATTCCGATAAAATCCCACTCTCTCGCTCCTGCTCTCTTTTACTGCATTAGGACAACAACGACATATTTGATACTTGCTGCGGTAGCTGAACCCCTTTATCCTTTGCATGACCTGTCATTGCCACAGTAAATAGATGAAACCCACTAGCATGAGTAGGAGTTGTTTGAGCCCTGATGTGCCTACTCATTCATGCTTGTTTGTCATGCCTGCTACTGCTTAGAGTTGAGTCAGGTCTGTTTCATCGGGGATGAATCAGAGGCGTGTGAACATGTCCCAATGTGTGTGAGCTAAGTGTGTGAACACGATTTGGTAAAGGTAGCGGTGAGAGGCCATGTAGGAGTACATGGTGGGTTGTCTCATTGCAGCCGTCCTCAGGAACTGAGTTCTGTGTTTGTGATCCATGAACAGTTACTACCACACATTGGGTTCTGGTAACTCGACCCCTCTCGACTTATTAATCAACATGATCTCTGTCCAGGAGTGGCAACTAGTTTCTGGTGTTTGTAGGTAGTGTTAGTAGTCTACCAAGTGGCACCCGGTACAGGTGGGCTTGGGACAGACTAGGCACAGTGGTCGGTGTACCAAGTGGCACCCGGTTGGTGGGCTTGGGAACCCTGCTCACATCGTTTGGGGCCGTAAGCGACACCCCGGCCGGATCTCCTTGCGGATGGAACCTGAATAGGCGATAAACCTGGACTAGAGACTTGTTCGGTTAGTCAGGTCGTGGCCGACTCCCTCACCCGGCTTCCGCTTGAAGGTTGCCGAGGTACATGACATGTACAGGGCGGTAAGTGGCGAGAGCGTGTGTGAAGAAGTACACCCCTGCAGGGTTATCATTATCTATTCGAATAGCCGGATTCCTCGGATATGGAAACGTGGACCCCTTGTACAGTTCATAGACAAGTGAAAGTGGATACTCTAAAATACGCAAGATAAGCGTGAGTGCTATGGATGGCGTTCTCGTAGGGAGACGGGAGCGGATCCATAGTAGTGTATTGATATGGTGAATATGTGGACTCGTGTGCACCACCTCAAAAGAGTCGCTTGCAGTCGTAGTTTAGGATAGCCACCGAGTCAAAGCTGGCTTGCTGCAGTTAAACCCCACCACCCCTTTGTTGATAATGATGCATATGTAGTTAGTTCTGATGTAAGTCTTGCTGGGTACATTTGTACTCACGTTTGCCTATTTTATGTTTTTGCAGAGAGACTTCAGTCTCACTAGTAGTTCCGCTTGGACTTCGACGTTTAGCTTGATACCTCAGCTACGATCTTGTGCCCTCGGCAGGATCTGATAGATAGTCAGGCTTCTCAGCCTGTTTTCATTTATAGATGTCTGTACTCAGACATGATAGCTTCCGCTTGTGCTTTGACTTGTATGCTCTGATTGTTGGGTCATGAGACCCATGTTTGTAATGTCTCGCTCCTCGGAGCCTATTGAATAAACTACTTGAGTCGTAGAGTCATTTTGTGATGCCATGTTGTATTGCACATATCGAGCATATTGTGTGTATGTTATTGAAATGCTTGGTATGTGTGGGATCTGACTATCTAGTTGTTTATCTTTAGTAGCCTCTCTTACCGGGAAATGTCTCCTAGTGTTACCGCTGAGCCATGGTAGCTTGCTACTGCTCTGGAACACTTAGGCTGGCCGGCATGTGTCCTTCTTCGTTCCTGTGTCTGTCCCTTCGAGGAAATGTCACGCTTTGAGTACCGGAGTCCTGTTAGCCCGCTACAGCCCGGTTTACCGGAGTCCTGCTAGCTCAGTGCTATAGCCCGGACCCACTTGCTGATGACCGACACGTTCGAGGCTGGGTCATGAATGCCTGTCCCTGTAAGTCTGTGCCACTTTGGGTTTACGACTAGCCATGTCAGCCCGGGCTCCTTATCATATGGATGCTAGCGACACTATCATATACGTGAGCCAAAAGGCGCAAACGGTCCCGGGCAAAGGTAAGGCGACACCCGTGGGGATACCGTGCGTGAGGCCGCAAAGTGATATGAGGTGTTACCGGCTAGATCGATGTGACATCGAGTCGGGGTCCTGACAGCGTTGGTATCAGAGCTTGACTGCCTGTAGGACTACCAAGCCAAACTGGTCGAAGTTGAGTCTAGAAATTCCTTAGTTATATAAGGGAATTGATTGTGGGATGGAACGTAAGGCTCTTTTTACTCCTTATACCTCATGGCCTTCTGATCTGAGTCATCATCTTCTCTTCTACGGGGATTAAGAACTAGGCTTTCCCTTCTTTCTATCAGGATCACGTGTTACTAATCCGTAGACTTATAAGATTGTTGGATTTAAGCTTGAGTTCAGTTTCTACTACTTCCGTATGTTAATTGTTGACCTCGAAACCTTGATATCGTGCTTCTGAGTGGTTATGCCACAATCTTGTGAATGTCTCAAATCTTTTCTGAGCATTTACAGCCGTTATGTTGTCCGAGTCATCCCAGGTTTCTAAATAGTCTGAAGCATTTGCAAAATCCCTTCCTTCCGTTCTGATGTTCCTTTGGGCCAGATTAACCACACTAATCGGTGAGTTGAGGTACTTTGTTACCTCGGCGTATATGTTGGAGATATTATTATGACCCTGGGTATCTTAGGGGATCATCTAGTAATTTAGCCATGATTGTGTTCCCAGTGTGATGATTCTGGCCTTTATTCTCGGAAGCTTCCCGTGATGCTACTTAGTAGTAGGTATTCTACTCCTGGGTTCTGAACCCGAGATTCACTCTACCTACTTCATGTTGATAGTAATTGCTAGTGCCTTTAGGATATTAGTAACCTTTGCATTAGTCCTCGATGTTCGTGGTATTCCTTTCTTCCAAATACTATGAACCGCTTATGGCAGATGTTCCTCGTTGAACTGAACGATCACAACCAGAGTGCTCTCGATAGGTTCTCGATTCTACATTGTGACTCTGCCAGTTCTACCTTTCTGCATGGGTTATCCGGAAGAAATATGTGGAATTCGTTCGACATGCTAAACCATGCATCCACAACTCAGAAAATCGCATGTTCCTTTGAGTTGCTCTCTTTAGTTGCATTCTGACCCTCGTCTATCAATTGATACCAAGGGTATGCATGCATTCGTTTATCGATGCCTATTACCCTTGTGGTACGTCAAGCCATTCTGTCCTGAATGACTTGGAGAAACAAACTCCAGTACCTCATCCATATCTAGGATTGGGTCAAAGTAGTTGTGTTCCGCAGATCAAGTTACAATCCAGCTTCTGGTCTACTCTACCCTGAAGTATTACCTTCTTTATGACAGGAATTTCATGAGAATTGCACCACCTTTTGGGAATTCTTGCATAGTGATACTTCTCGCCATCCTTTTTCATTCCTCGGTTCCGTGTTGATGCAACCGGAATACCGACAAATGAATTGTGATGTGTGAAATCAATACTCCTAGCAACCTCGTTGCTTGGTAGCTAAAGGATAATAATTTTATTCTTAGTATGTTGGTTATTGAATCACCATTCTAAGATTGATCGTGCTACCTAGTCCTTATTTCCTGGTGCACTCTTTGATTGATGAGTTAGGACTTGTCAAGTCCTCGCTCATTTGATCATATCATCTTGCCCTGAAAAGCAAGATTGTTCTCGAGCTTAGTAACATATCGGTGGTTCGTGATTTTCCGAAGATCTTCTTGGAAATACTACCAGGTCGTCACCTGACCGTTATGTTGAGCCCGTGATCAAGTTGGTTTCTTATGAACCACCTTCTTTCCAAGAATCGGTGTTAGATATCCCTGAGCTAGTTGGTTAAGCTGGACAACAACTTGGAGAGTTGGAAGATAAAAACTTGTCTGACTTAGTTCATTCCAAAGGGATATTCTTGTGTAGTGTGTGTTGAAGAAAGATGATATCTTCATCGATTGGTCCCTGTGATCAGTTGCTGGACCTATCGTCTTATCAATCCCTTGATTTGAGTGTGGGCTATCGTCAAATCAAATCAGTACCAACGATGCTCGTAATGTTGTCCTACTCGTGGTTGATCCCTCGAGCATACACCATTACATCTTTGGTCTGACCAATACTATCACCGTGTTCACATGATGGTGGAAGTCCAGTGATATGGAAATTCCGATGAGTTGCTGTTGAGCCCATCAGTAGCATTTTGTCTCCCCCCATGAATCATGTTGAACATCAACCTAGTGTTGGAAACTTGTTTAAGCATTTCTTCGTGTTTCGTTCATGAAGCATATGTTTGAATGAAAGTAGTGATTTTCCCTAATTCATGTGCATATGATGCAAGTTGCCGCCATGAATTTGAGGAAGATTGTCTTGTTTTCCTGGAATCATTCCAAATTAGTCATGCACACGTGCGAAGTATTCTGTGGTCTGGAGACTTGCAACCTTCATTCCATATGTGTCCCGAGCACACCAAGCCACTGATTGATTTGTTCAAGGGGAAGAAGTTCCTTCATAAGAGCTAATCATATGACTTATGCAAGGACTTCGTTATCCACGGTGATGGTTCCCAACCAGAACTCGGTAGTGTTTTATTGTAAGACTACCACGTGGTCATGCTTGTCCGGGACAACGTGTTCACATGTTTGTAGCAGAACCAGCTCATGTTTTGGAGCTTACTATCATAGTTCATTTCCCGAGAATCTCGCAACGTCATCTCGTCGATTTGTGTTGCAAACTTTCATTTTTCTTTCTAGACTTGATGAGTCTGGAATATCCTGACATCAACCAGATCTGAGTCTCAGGCAGATATGATGGTTGGAACATTTCCCAAGAATTATAATATTGGTCCCTCGATAATCGGTAAAATGGATGTCGTGGCCAAAACACCCAGCCGGAAGACCTATTATTGGAATATCTTGTTTGAGGAAGTTGGCCACCTGCCCATAGGGATTTCGTAGGATTTACTCCCTAGTTGTCCCTATGGATTTTGAGATCCCGAAGTCCGACCTTTTACTTGATGTTTTAGATAGCAAACCATATCTATGAATGGGTTATACTAGCACATCAAGGAGAACATTAGAAGCGGAGTGCTAAATGTCTCTCGGTCGATCATCCAGATTTTGTTCCTTGGCTTCGCTAAGGTGTAATCTGAGAAGGTGTTATCTTCCTTTGCATCTGCATCATCCATCATCATTCATCGTGGTAGCAAGTTGTGTTGCGAGGATCCTTGACACGGATGTTGGTAAAACCTTGATGATTATGGAATTGCTCAAGTTCTTGAGAGCACGCACAAGCGCTACGTGTTATCATCGGCACTAACCGGGATTGCTTCTAGTCTCGTCGGTTATGCTATGACCTATTCAAACAGTGAATTCACTCTCTATTGTTGGGTTCTTCCCTAGTTACCAGAATCATTCCCATCGTTTGCATTTTGTTCCCAGCTTGCACCGCCAATGTGCCATTCTACCATGGGTCTCTTCCATTTCCGGTGATGAGCAAACTCATCCATTACGTTGTCTTCAACAAGGTAATCCACATCATCCAAGTCCGAGTATGCCATTCTACCAACCCCCTCCAAATGATCGCTCGAGAATTGTCTTAGGCTGGCTTAAAGAGTTTCAATGACCTCTGAATCAAAAGTAATTCTTTTTGCCACTTAAGGAAATATCTCTACGAGTCACCTTCCCTAAGGTGTATCGTTATGGTATTAAGGCAACTCAACTCCTCGCTACGTGGACAATCGTTCACACCTTCTTAGGTGTGGAATTGTTGTCTACCTAGTGAACCTTCGTCATCCGTTTCTTTCCACCCCTCTTGATGCGTATCTCGTGTCTCAACCCGAGAGATGGTCCTATGTCTCATTCCGTGAGTTGTTCGATCTTCGAGAAGATCGACCCTTCTAGAGTCTCCTTCTTCCCTCCATGTCATGTTGGCAGGAGTTCTCAGAGCAAGACGACAAGACAAAGATGGTGTTCAAATCAACGTTCATTTGAAGTACACCCTGGATCGTGAAGATTGTACTAGTTTGCGTTTCCCCTTGATCCTACCCTACGCTTGAATCTCGAGACGAGATTCTTGTTTAGTGGGGGTGAGTTGTCACATCCCTAGCTTCTGGCATTGCTCTAGCCTAGCTTCATGTGTGCATCATGTCTATATTTTTGAAACTTAAATTGAGGAATATTGGAAGCCTCAAAACCCTAAATAAAAGAGGGGCAAAAACCCTAGAAATCTTATTCATTGCTCCAAATGGCTCTTCTTAAATGTTTGATAATTTTTGGTAAGGGTTCTGGTCCCAACCAAAATATTGAACATTTTTAAGGATTTATTTTTGGGACTTTGAATTTAAATCATAGCTATTTGAATTGGACTTATATCTACTGTTAAATAAATATAGGTCCAATAATTCTGAAATATTTTTGTGGAGCATTGTTTTAATTCTTTTAGCTCCTAAAAATATTGTCAGAAGCAAAATAAATTGAATTTGTTTCAAAACCAAATTCAAAACAAACCTGCAAAATAGAAAACAGAGTTAAAACAAAACAGAGAGAAAAAAATAAAAGGAGTGAAGCCTACCTGGCCTCACCCGTGCAGCCCACCAGCCGGCCCAGCTCCCCCCCCTGGCCGGCCCAGCCCACCCGCGCCTTCCCTGTCGTCTTCCTCCTCGGACAGAAGGACGAGGGCGTGTGCCCGACGCTCGCCGGCACGCGCGCGCGCCACCTCCCCCCCTGCTGGCCACCTCCTGCTTCCCCGGACTCCCTCGATGCCCCGGACGAAGCCACGCAGCTGCCCCGCACCGCTCTCACTCTCCCTCGCCCTCCTCTTCTCCCCCTGCTCTCTCTCCCTCTCACCCGAGAACCACCGCCGCCGCCGACGGGCATCACCGTAGCCACTGGCCTCCCCTCGCCTCCCCGACCCGCTTCCGAGCTCCGCCACAACCCCCTCCACCTCCTCGTTGAGCTACGGACCTCCCGGACGTGCTGCAACGCCACCACCATCGCCGTTTCCGTCGCCGGCCACCGAAGTTCGCTGCGGTCAATTCGCCGCCTCCGCCGCCTCCCCGAGACCACCGAGCTGCTCATCGACCTCGCTGTGAGCTCCTCTTCCATTTCCCCTTCTCCCCGCACTCGTTCCCGCACTCCAGCCGCCTTCTCACCGGAGCCAATTGCTCCTCGCCGCCGGCCATGGCGCTGCCGTGGCCAGGGTCACCCCAGCTAGCGCCCGAGCACGTTACCGAGTTCGCCGCCCTCCCAGGAGCCCACAGAGCCTTTCCGTTTCCCCTCTAGTGCACCGCAGCGCCGCGTTCGACCTTGGCCGAACTCCGGCGGCCACCTAGGTCGACGCCGGCGCCGATTCCGGCCGCCCCGACCCCAACCGACTCCACAGGAAGACGCGGCGCCCTCCCAGCTACCCGTAGAGCCTCTCCGCCGCCCGAATGGTCGCCGGAGGAGCGATCCCGAAGCCCTCCGCCGTGCCTGTTGCCGCCGGCGTTGAGCCGCCGGCCTGTTTGGGCCATTTGACCGGGGTTTGACCTCCCCCTGTGTCACTGACATGCGGGACCAGCCCGCCTAATTAATCTAGGTTAGTTTAAGTTAAAACGCTAACTAACCCAGTTAGTTAGGTTAGTCACTGACACGGAGGACCCACTGGTCAGTTTGACCTGGGCTGCCCGTTGACTCGCTTACGTCATGCTGACGTAGTGCTGACGCAGTAAATTCATTTTCTGCAATTATTTTAATTCTAAATATTCAGGAAATTCCAGAAAATGCCTAAAACTTCTAAAAATCATAGAAAATTAACCGTAACTCCAAATTAAATAATTTATATATGAAAAATTATCAGAAAAATTCAAGGAATCCATCTGTACCATTTTCATGCATGTTAGAACAACTTATCACTACTGTTTAGGGCAAATGAAGTAAATGGCATTTGAATAATCACATATGGAGTTTGAATTTGAATCTTGTATTCAAACCAACTTCATTTAATCTGTTGCTAGTTGCATTAGCTCAAACACATTCATTTTGCCATGTCATGATCATGCATCATATTGTGCATTGCATTGATTGTGTTCCCTTTTGTGTTGCCGGTATTTGTCCCCTCTCGATAGACGTGATACCCGATGATGTGATCGTTGACACTGATGAAGACTCAATGTTATCTTCAGAAGTGCCAGGCAAGCAAAACCCCCTTGTTCATTCCGATAAAATCCCACTCTCTCGCTCCTGCTCTCTTTTACTGCATGAGGACAACAACGACATATTTGATACTTGCTGCGGTAGCTGAACCCTTTATCCTTTGCATGACCTGTCATTGCCACAGTAAATAGATGAAACCCACTAGCATGAGTAGGAGTTGTTTGAGCCCTGATGTGCCTACTCATTCATGCTTGTTTGGCATGCCTGCTACTGCTTAGAGTTGAGTCAGGTCTGTTTCATCGGGGATGAATCAGAGGCGTGTGAACATGTCCCAATGTGTGTGAGCTAAGTGTGTGAACACGATTTGGTAAAGGTAGCGGTGAGAGGCCATGTAGGAGTACATGGTGGGTTGTCTCATTGCAGCCGTCCTCAGGAACTGAGTTCTGTGTTTGTGATCCATGAACAGTTACTACCACACATTGGGTTCCGGTAACTCGACCCCTCTCGACTTATTAATCAACATGATCTCTGTCCAGGAGTTGCAACTAGTTTCTGGTGTTTGTAGGTAGTGTTAGTAGTCTACCAAGTGGCACCCGGTACAGGTGGGCTTGGGACAGACTAGGCACAGTGGCCGGTGTACCAAGTGGCACCCGGTTGGTGGGCTTGGGAACCCTGCTCACATCGTTTGGGGCCGTAAGCGACACCTCGGCCGGATCTCCTTGCGGATGGAACCTGAATAGGCGATAAACCTGGACTAGAGACTTGTTCGGTTAGTCAGGTCGTGGCCGACTCCCTCGCCCGGCTTCCGCTTGAAGGTTGCCGTGGTACATGACATGTACAGGGCGGTAAGTGGCGAGAGCGTGTGTGAAGAAGTACACCCCTGCAGGGTTATCATTATCTATTCGAATAGCCGGATTCCTCGGATATGGAAACGTGGACCCCTTGTACAGTTCATAGACAAGTGAAAGTGGATACTCTAAAATACGCAAGATAAGCGTGAGTGCTATGGATGGCGTTCTCGTAGGGAGACGGGAGCGGATCCATAGTAGTGTATTGATATGGTGAATTTGTGGACTCGTGTGCGCCACCTCAAAAGAGTCGCTTGCAGTCGTAGTTTAGGATAGCCACCGAGTCAAAGCTGGCTTGCTGCAGTTAAACCCCACCACCCCTTTGTTGATAATGATGCATATGTAGTTAGTTCTGATGTAAGTCTTGCTGGGTACATTTGTACTCACGTTTGCCTATTTTATGTTTTTGCAGAGAGACTTCAGTCTCACTAGTAGTTCCGCTTGGACTTCGACGTTTAGCTTGATACCTCAGCTACGATCTTGTGCCCTCGGCAGGATCTGATAGATAGTCAGGCTTCTTAGCCTGTTTTCATTTATAGATGTCTGTACTCAGACATGATAGCTTCCGCTTGTGCTTTGACTTGTATGCTCTGATTGTTGGGTCATGAGACCCATGTTTGTAATGTCTCGCTCCTCGGAGCCTATTGAATAAACTACTTGAGTCGTAGAGTCATTTTGTGATGCCATGTTGTATTGCACATATCGAGCATATTGTGTGTATGTTATTGAAATGCTTGGTATGTGTGGGATCTGACTATCTAGTTGTTTATCTTTAGTAGCCTCTCTTACCGGGAAATGTCTCCTAGTGTTACCGCTGAGCCATGGTAGCTTGCTACTGCTCTGGAACACTTAGGCTGGCTGGCATGTGTCCTTCTTCGTTCCTATGTCTGTCCCTTCGGGGAAATGTCACGCTTTGAGTACCGGAGTCCTGTTAGCCCGCTACAGCCCGGTTTACCGGAGTCCTGCTAGCCCAGTGCTACAGCCCGGACCCACTTGCTGATGACCGACACGTTCGAGGCTGGGTCATGAATGCCTGTCCCTGTAAGTCTGTGCCACTTTGGGTTTACGACTAGCCATGTCAGCCCGGGCTCCTTATCATATGGATGCTAGCGACACTATCATATACGTGAGCGAAAAGGCGCAAACGGTCCCGGGCAAAGGTAAGGCGACACCCGTGGGGATACCGTGCGTGAGGCCGCAAAGTGATATGAGGTGTTACCGGCTAGATCGATGTGACATCGAGTCGGGGTCCTGACAGGCGGTTCCTGCATGCATGCGTCACACCGTGGTAAAGAGGCGTCTCGCGCCTTCCCCATAAAAGGAGGGAGGCGTAGACGCACGACCCATTTACTTGGGTGGACTCGGGTCGCAGTCTTCAAGGCGCCCATGCCCCACGATCACGGGGTGGGGTGCGGCTACTTCGCTCGTCCCTTTAATGTTGCTCGCTCGCCATATGTCTCTAATGCAGGTGGCAGGAGGTGGACGCGGGAAACCGGGCCATCGCTGTTTGGGGCAGCGGGCCGGTCCTGATTCCCTGCGCCCCCGATGACTGGATTGGTTGAGTGGGGCAGCTGAGCCCAGACTCCGCCCCTTTATAAGAAGGGGAGGGGGTGGCATTCCACATTCTTCCATCATCCATCTCCTTCCACCTCCGCTTCCTTCTTCCATCCACCATGGCGAGAGGAAGTGCTGGCCCTTCGACGGTGGCGGTGAGGGTTGCTGCTCGTCAGCGCGTTCCTCCTTCCCAAGAGCTCGTGGCAGCGGAACCGACCATGAGAGGAAGGGGGAGGGCGCGAGGCTGAGGTCGTCGTGGCGCTCGTGGGAGAGGAGGACGGGGCGGCGCATCGGCCTCGCGTCCGCCAGCGATGCCTCCTGAGGGATTCTTGGATTAGGGGGTCTCCAGACAGCCGGACTATCTCCATTGGCTGGACTGTTAGACTATGAAGATACAAGATTGAAGACTTCGTCTCGTGTCCGGATGGGACTCTACTTGGCATGGAAGGCAAGCTAGGCAATACGTATATGGATATCTCCTCCTTTGTAACCAACCTTGTGTAACCCTAACCCTCTCCGGTGTCTATATAAACCAAAGGGTTTTAGTCCGTAGGACAACAATCACAACATACAATCATACCATAGGCTAGCTTCTAGGGTTTAGCCTCTCTGATCTCATGGTAGATCTACTCTTGTACTACCCATATCATCAATATTAATCAAGAAGGACATAGGGTTTTACCTCCATCAAGAGGGCCCGAACCACGCTAAAACATCATGTCCCCTGCCTCTTGTTACCATCCGGCCTAGACGCATAGTTCGGGACCCCCTACCTGAGATCCGATGGTTTTGACACCGACATTGGTGCTTTCATTGAGAGTTCCTCTGTGTCATCGCCGTTAGGCTTGATGGCTCCTACTATCATCGATGGCGATGCGGTCTAGGGTGATACTTTTCTCCCTGTACAGATCTTCGTATTCGGTGGCTTTGCACTCCGGGCTAATTCGCTTGGCCATCTGGAGCAGATTGAAAGCTATGCCCCTGGCCATCGGGTCAGATTTGGAAGTTTGAACTACACCTCCGACATCCATGGAGACTTGATCTTCGACAGATTCGAGCCATAGCCGGGTGCACCGCACTGTCGCGATGGGTATGACCTAGCTCTACCGCCGAACAGTACCCCAGAGGCCGCGCCCACATCAACTCCGACCCTTAGTTTAGAGCCAACTGCGCCGATCGAGGACGGGTGGTTAGACACCGCCTCAGGGGTCGCAGTCTCAACGGCGATCGAGCCGAACACCTGCCTAACCCTCTGCGCAACCCGTCACTCCAAGGTGCCGGACTCTTTCCCGGACTTAGAACCATCCGCGCCCCTGCCAATCGAATCCGATTGGGCGCCGATCACGGAATTCACCGCCGCGGATATCTTTCAGCACTCGCCCTTCGGTGACATTCTGAATTCACTAAGGTCTCTCTCTTTGTCAGGAGAGCCCTGGTCGGGTTATGGCCAACAGGATTGGGATGCGGACGATGAAGAAATTCGACGTCAATCCACCACCCACTTTGTAGCGACTGTCGATGATTTAACCAACATGCTCAACTTTGACTCCGAAGACATCGACGGTATGGACAACGATGTAGGAGACAAACATTAACCAGCGCCTATAGGGCACTGGAAAGCCACCTCGTCATATGACGTATACATGGTGGATCCACCCAACGAAGGCAACGACGACGAGATAGCGGAGGATGACCCCTCCAAGAAGCAACCCAAGCGCCAACGTCAGCAGCGCTGCTCTAAGTCCCGCCAAAGCAAAAGTGGTGATACCAACACAGTAGATGATAACACTCCGGATAGTGCCGAAGACAACAACAATCCCCTCCAGCAAGATTTAGAGCAGGAGGATGAAGGAGCCAGCTCTCCTGAGAGAGCGGTAGACGAAGAGGAGGAGGATGACAATTACAGCCCCCCTCCGAAGACGAGGCAAGCCTCGGTGATGATGAATTCGCCGTTCCAGAGGATCCCGTCGAACAAGAGCGCTTCAAGTGCCGGCTTATGGCCATGGCAAATAGCCTGAAGAAAAAGTAGCAGCAGCAGCTTCAAGCTGATCAAGATCTGCTGGCTGACAAATGGACTGAAGTCCTCGCGGCAGAGGAATATAAACTCGAGCACCCCTCCAAGAGTTACCCAAGGCGCAGGTTGCTACCCTAACTGGAGGAAGAAGCGTATGATACGGCTGATCGGCCACCTCGTGGCCACGATAGAGAGGCATTCCAGCGAAAAGCTCAGCCTCCACCCCAACACCATTCACATAAATCGATCTGCGAGACATATTGGAGGACAAGGCAAAGAATTCAAGATCGATCTACGGATCATGAGGGCACACCACTCTGCAAGACAACAAACGTCACGCCGGATACAGTAAAAGCAAATCCGGCCGGGCCGAACATAGCAGGCAAGACCCATTCGAGCTGCGTCGAGATATAGCCCAATACAGAGGCGCCGCACACCCATTATGCTTCACAGAACAAATAATGGAACATCAATTCCCAGAAGGTTTCAAACCTGTAAACATTGAATCATACGATGGCAAAACAGATCCCACGGTATGGATTGAGGACTTCCTCCTCCACATCCACATGGCCCGCGGTGATGACTTACAAGCCATCAAATACCTCCCACTAAAGCTCAAAGGACCAGCGCGGCATTGGCTTAACAGCTTGCCAACGGATTCCATTAGCTGTTGGGAAGATCTAGAAGCTGCATTCATTGACAACTTTCAGGGCACTTATGTGCGACCACCAGACACCGATGACTTGAGCCACATAATTTAGCAGCCAGAAGAGTCGGCCAAGCAATTCTGAACTCGGTTCCTTACAAAGAAAAATCAAATTGTTGACTGTCCGGATGCGGAGGCCTTAGCGGCTTTCAAACACAACATCCAAGACGAGTGGCTAGCCCGGCACCTTGGTCAGGAGAAGCCGAAATCTATGGCAGCTCTCACGACGCTCATGACCTGCTTTTGTGCGGGAGAAGATAGCTGGCTGGCTCGCAGTAATAACATATCAAAGAACCATGGTACCTCATATACCAAGGACGGCAATAGCAGGTCACGTTGCAACAAGCATAAGTGCCGCATTAACAGCAAAAATACTGAGGATACGATAGTTAATGCTGGATTCAAAGGCTCTAAACCCTGTCAGCGGAAAAAGCCATTCAAACAAAGTACGCCGGGTCCGTCCAGCTTGGACCGTATACTCGATCGCTCGTGTCAAATACACGGCACCCCAGACAAGCCAGCCAATCACACGAACAGGGATTGTTGGGTGTTCAAGCAAGCCGGCAAGTTAATTGCTGAAAACAAGGACAAGGGGCCACATAGCAACGACGAGGAGGAGCCCCGGCAGCAGCACACTAGAGGACAGAAGAGGTTTCCCCCGCAAGTGCGGACGGTGAACATGATATACGCAACCCACATCCCCAAGAGGGAGCGGAAGCGTGCGCTCAGGGACGTATATGCCTTGGAGCCAGTCGCCCCAAAGTTAAACCCTTGGTCCTCCTGTCTGATCACCTTCCATCGCAGGGACCACCCAAATAGTATATGTCATGGCGGATTCGCCGCACTGGTCCTAGACCCAATCATCGATGGATTTCACCTCACTCGAGTCCTTATGGACGGCGGCAGTAGCCTGAACCTGCTTTATCAGGACAAAGTGCGCAAAATGGCTATAGACCCCTCAAGGATCAAACCCACAAAAACGACCTTTAAGGGCGTCATTCCAGGCGTAGAGGCCCATTGCACAGGCTCAATTACACTTGAAGTGGGATTCGGATCCCCGGATAACTTCCGAAGCGAACAGTTAATCTTCGATATAGTCCCGTTACGCAGTGGTTATCACGCACTGCTTGGGCGAACCGCATTTCCTAGATTCAATGCGGTACCGCATTATGCATACCTCAACCTCAAGATGCCAGGACCTCGCGAAGTTATTACAGTCAATGGAAACACAGAGCGCTCTCTCCGAACAGAGGAGCACATCGCGGCCCTCGCAGCAGAAGCGCAAAGCAGCCTCTCAAGGTAATCAACCAGTTCGGTGTTTCAAAGCCCGGACACCTTCAAGCGCGCCCGAGGCAATCGGCAAATTGACCGCCTGGCGCGATCTGATCTCGCGTAGCAATACGGCGGCCACCCCAATCCCAGCCCAACGGCGATATTCATGCCCCACGTACATAATTACGCATTAAAAATACCATGTGCACAAGTGGGGAGGGGGGAACAACTGCAGCACGCCCCAAAACGCGGCCTAAAAACGCACTAGGGGCTTCCCGTTTGGTTATTTTTCTTTTTCTTTCAGGACCTTAATCTCTGGAAACACTATCCGACAGCACTATTGCCGAACACATGATGCAGCAACGAAGGAGGCAGACAGCTACGTTATACAACAGAATTCCCAGGTTGATTACAGATTTCATATCATTCCTCAGCCCGCCCTTGGAAGGGACATAGTCCTACTCTTTGCTTATCGCACTATCTGTATCACTCTGCTTTAATGTAATTTTTTAATAAACCATGCATGACATTACGACTATTATTGCATTCTTGTTATATATATATATGTGTGTGTTCATTAATGACGCCTTGCAACCGTACACTCTGGTACGGCCAATACACCAGGGGCTTACGTACCCCACAATGCGGTGTGAAAAGTCGGAACACTTTCAAAAGTGTGGCACCCCGAACTTATAGCATTATATGCATCAGCTTCGAATCATGTCTTTGGTCAAATGTTGGGTTTGCCCGGCTCCTATGTTTTGGTACCTTACGTTCTGCTCTGTCGGCTAAGGTAGCGCTAGGAGAACTACTGCGATTGTGCCCCGGTTTTGCCGAGCTGAGCACCTCAGTACAGAAAGCTAAAACTGACTGTCATGATAAGGCGAGAGACCGGTCGCTGTTCGGCGAGGTTTTTCGAGTCCCTAAATACTTATGCCGCTTAGGGCAAGGGGCCGGCCCTGTCCAGCTTACAGGCGTGTATCGCGCCCTGAATTCGGCCTTCCGAATAGCAGGGGCTTCGCCGGTATTTAAAATTATAGAATTCTATGGCTAAGTGAGAGTGATAAAGCATTATTAGTCTGGTTGCCTTGTTCGTTGTGCTGAGCACCTCCCTCGAAGGACCCAAACATGGGAACAAGAGTGCTCATGTTTATCCCGAACACCCCAGTGCTCATGGCATGGGGGCAGAAGCCGAGGACTAGCCATCTCTCAGATTGGATAAACAACCAAACTGAAGGTAATATTTTAAATTCTAACAAGTGTTGCATAGCGCATATGAAACAAGTTTTCATACATACGGGATAAAACGAGCAAGTATCATTCAAATATTACATCTTTTGAACATTCATCCGCGATAAGACGGGCACCTGGTAGAACACCCTCGTAGTACATCTCGGGGTGGCGGTGCTCCTTGCACTCCGGCGGCCCCTCCTTGATCAGCTTCACGGCATCTAGCTTGACACACTACATTTTTACACGGGCGAAAGCCCGGCGTGCACCTTCAATGCAGACAGATGGCCTGACGACCTCCAGCCGTGGGCAGGCATCCACAAGCCGCCTCACCAGGCTGAAGAAGCTGTTCGGAAGGTCATCACCAGGCCACAATCAGACTATAAAGCTCTTCATGGCCTGATCGGCCGCCTTATGTAGCTCGGCCATCTGCTTCAGCTGGTCGCTCATCGGCACTGGATGTTCGGCCTCAGCATACTGAGACCAGAACAACTTCTCCGTCGAGCTTCCATCCTCGGCCTGGTAAAATTGTGCAGCATCGGACACACTGCGGGGCAAATCTGCGAATGCTCCTGAAGAGCTCCGGATCCGGGTAAGTAATTGGTAATTTACTTTTACATGCTTGCTTTGCATATAGAAAGCCTTACCCGCCGCTATCTTCTTCATTGCGTCGATCTCCTGGAGGGCCTTCTGGGCCTCGGCCTTGGCACTCTTTGCACTCTCAAGGGCCGCGACAAGCTCAGACTCTCGCGTCTTCGAGTCAAGCTCCAACGCCTCGTGCTTTGTCACGAGATCCTGGAGCTCTTGCTGCACCTCGCCCACCCGAGCCTCGTGCTTCTCTCGCTTGGTGCGCTCCTTGGCCGCTGTATCTTCGGCCTTGGTTAGCGCTTGCTTCAGGGTCGCCCCCTCGGTCGTGGCCTCTGACAAACATACGATGATCCTGTCATTTTACAATCACGTCCTTTTTTATATATACATATCTATAGATGGGGTATTACTTACCCTTGTTCTCCTCAAGCTGCCTCTTGGCAAGGCCGAGCTCTTTCTTGGACCCGTCGAGGTCATGCTTCAGTACGGCGACCTCTGCAGTTAGTGCGGCGGATGCCAGCAGCGAAGCCTGCATATGCATATTGACATACTTATATTAGACTCCTGCGATATTATTTGATCCTCTGTTCGGCTTTTCTTTGTGAACACCGAACAAAGCATCAGGGGCTACTATCTATGCGGTAATATTTCTACTACATTTTAAACACACTTACCTCAAAGCATGTTAGAAGGCTGGCACCGGCTTCAGTCAATCCACTCTTGGCGGGCTGAACCTTTTGGATCACCGCACTCATGATAGTGCGGTGGTCCTCGTCGATGGAAGCGCTGCAAAGCGCTTCCAGCATATTGTCCGGTGCCTCTGGATGGACAGAGGTCACCGGCACAGGCGTTTTGCCCCTCTTAGAACGAGGTCGCCTGCTCTGATGCCCGGATAGTTACGCTACAGTAACCCTCCGCTAATGACGCCACGTCACCATGATTACTGTTGTTAATCTTGCGATGATTCAAATCCCGTTCAAATTTCAAATTTAAAATCAAGACAAACAATTAAAGTTTTCAAAAACTAAAACTAAAATGTCCGGGTTGTGTCAAATAAATCGCAAGTAGTAATGGTGGAGAAACCACATGTTTAATAAAATATTTAAATGCTCTAAATTAACTAAAACAACAACTAGAACAATTAATTAAATACCTTTATAAGATATAAGGTTACACACTATTTTTTTAGTTAAATGCCTAACTAGTATTGGTAGTGGTATAACTAGTAGTACTACACCAGGTGTTGTTTTCATAATGAACAAATCTAAAATGTGTAGTAAATAAAATAGCAAAACTAATTAAACATGAAAAGTAAACAAAAAGAAAAAAAGGAAAACAAAGGGGCAAACCCCCCGGCCCAACTGGGCCACGGCCCAGCAGGCCACCAGGCCGCCAGGCCGGCCCACCCGACCTCCCATAACCGCCTCTCTACCCTGTGACCTAACCCTCGTCGCCCCACTCCCCCCCTCCCGCATGATCCCCTCGCTCCTCCGCCCGATCGGATCTAGATCGGGGCAGCAGGCCCCCAACGCCATCGCCTCTCCCCTTCGCCCCCATCGATCCACATCAGGACCGAACCACCGCCGACGCCGCCCTGGCTCCGTGCTCGAGTCCCGCGCCGCCCGGCGCCCCTGCTGCGGTGGCCGAGCCACCCGCCGGCGACGAACCCCCTCCCTCATGCCCGTGCCACGACCTCTTCATCACCGCACCCCGCCACCGCCCATCGCCTTGTCCTCCTCGTCTCCTCCTCGCCGATGACGCGTCCTCGTCCTCCTCCCCAAAGGCTCCACGGAGCCTCGCCGCCCCCCCTGCTCAGCAACGCTGGTGAGGACCCCGGTCCTCCTCCCCGTGCCCTCACTCCGGCGCTCGCCCGCGCCACCACACCATCTTCTCCACCACACCCACTCGCACCGCCGCTTGCTGCCAGGAGCCGCTGAACCACGCGTCGCGCTCGCCGCCCTTGCTTGCGGCCTCGCCCCCTTACTCCCGCTCCGCCGCAGCCGCTGCCTGCCGCTGCACCGGCCGGCGAGCCTCGCCGTGGCTGGCCTGGGTCAGTGCCCAGTCGGGCTAGCGCCCGCACCTGGGGCCAGCACCATGCACCCGCATCGTTCGGGCGATGCCCGAAACCCGCATGCCCAACACCCGCAAGCCTCCCCCAGAGCCAATGACAGGTGGGCCTAGCCCAGAACGTTATTTAAAAAAAAGAGGTTTAAAAGAAATAATAATAAAATATAATAAATAAATAACTAGATTAGTAATTAATTAATAAGTTAATTAAGTTAATTAAGTTAATTAATCCTGCTTAACTAATCTAACTAAAATGAATTAACCTAATCACTTAGTCTAACCAACAGGTTTAGTTAGTCTGAGACGATGACAAATGGGGCCCACGCATCAGTTTGACCAAGTCAACTGACTGTTGACTGCTGACATCACCCTGATGTCATGCTCACATCATAATGGCATTTCCAAATTAATTTAATTATGTTAATCCCAAAAATGATTAAAAACTTTGAAAATTAATATAAATTAAACCGTATCTCGTATGAAAAAACTTTGTATATGAAAGTTGCTCAGAACGACGAGACGAAGCCGGATACGTAGCCCGTTCATCCGCCACACATCCCTAGCATAGCAAACACGCAACTTTCCCCCTCCGGCTCCCCTGCCCGAAAACGCGAAACACCGGGGATAATTTCCCGGATGTTCCTCCCCTTCACCGGTACCACCTCGTACCGCGTTAGGGCACACCTAGCATCACTCTTTGTCATGTCATGCATCGTCATGTATTTGTTTGCATTATATTTACTGTTTCTTCCCCCTCTTCTCTCGCTAGACATCGAGACCGACGCCGCTGCTACCCAGTACGACTACGGTGTTGAAGACCCCTCTCTCTTGCTAGAGCAACCAGGCAAGCCCCCCCTTTGATCACCAGATATCGCCTACTCTTCTCTCTACTACTTGCATTAGAGTAGTGTAGCATGTTACTGCTTTCCATTAATCCTATTCTGGTGCATAGCCTGTCCTTGCTACTACTGTTGTTACCTTTACCTGCAATCCTAATGCTTAGTATAGGATGCTAGTTTAACATCAGTGGCCATACATTCTTGTCCATCTGCCATGCTATATTATCGGGCCGTGATCACTCGGGAGGTGATCAAGGGTATATACTATATACTTTATACATGATACATGTGGTGACTAAACACGGGTCGGCTTGTGGAGCACCTGCGAGTGATTCACGGATTGGGGGCTGAAAGGACCTTTGTCCCAACGGCCCTATGTGTGGATCTTTGTGGCGAAGCGACAGGGCAGGTTGTGACCACCTAGGAGAGAGGTGGGCCTGGCCCTGGTCGGTGTTCGCGAATACTTAACACGTTTAAAGAGATCTTGGTATTTGATCTGAGTCTGGCTACTGGCCTATACGCACTAACCATCTACGCGGGGACAGTTATGGGCACTCGACGTCGTGGTATCAGCCGAAGCCTTCGCGACGTCAGCGACTGAGTGGCGCACGCCGGATTGGACCGTAAGCCTGCTCTTGTATTAAGGGGGCTAGCTCTGCTTCCGGCCGCATAAGCAACGTGCAGGTGTGCAATGGGCGATGGGCCCAGACCCCTGCGCCATAGGATTTAGACCGGCGTGCTGACCTCTCTGTTGTGCCTAGGTAGGGCTGCGACGTGTTGATCTTCCGAGGCCGGGCATGACCCAGGAAAGTGTGTCCGGCCAAATGGGATCGAGCGTGTTGGGTTATGTGGTGCACCCCTGCAGGGAAGTTAATCTATTCGAATAGCCGTGATCTTCGGTAACAGGACGACTTGGAGTTGTACCTTGACCTTATGACAACTAGAACCGGATACTTAATAAAACACACCCTTCCAAGTGCCAGATACAACCGGTGATCGCTCTCTCACAGGGCGACGAGGGGAGGATCATCGGTTAGGATTATGCTATGCGATGCTACTTGGAGGACTTCAGTCTACTCTCTTCTACCTGCTGCAAGATGGAGGTTACCAGAAGCGTAGTCTTCGATAGGACTAGCTATCCCCCTCTTATTCTGGCATTCTGCAGTTCAGTCCACATATGATAGCCCTTATTCCATTGATACCCATGCATAATGTAGTGTAGCTCCTTGCTTGCGAGTACTTTGGATGAGTACTCACGGTTGCTTTCTCCCTCTTTTCCCCTTTCCTTTCTTCCTGGTTGTCGCAACCAGATGCTGGAGTCCAGGAGCCAGACGCCACCGTCGACGATGACTCCTACTACACCGGAGGTGCCTACTACTACGTGCAGCCCGCTGACGACGACCAGGAGTAGTTTAGGAGGATCCCAGGCAGGAGGCCTGCGCCTCTTTCGATCTGTATCCCAGTTTGTGCTAGCCTTCTTAAGGCAAACTTGTTTAACTTATGTCTGTACTCAGATATTGTTGCTTCCGCTGACTCGTCTATGATCGAGCTCTTGTATTCGAGCCCTCGAGGCCCCTGGCTTGTAATATGATGCTTGTATGACTTATTTTATTTGTAGAGTTGTGTTGTGATATTTCCCGTGAGTCCCTGATCTTGATCGTACACGTTTGCGTGTATGATTAGTGTACGGTCAAATCGGGGGCGTCACAAGTTGGTATCAGAGCCGACTGCCTGTAGGAATCCCCCTTTCCACACTCCTTGGCCGAAGTTGAGTCTAGACATTTCAAAAACTTTTACTAACATGGTTGTGTGCCTTACGGGCCCACGTCGCCATCTGGGTGGTATTAGGATCTTTTACTCCTCGATCCTTACTCTGGGACTCTAAACTCTCTTCTATTCGGGTTAAATGAATTTTGCTAAATCTAACATTAGGATCTCGTTATCACTTTCACCCGGAGAGCCCCTTATTACTGATGACCGTCTGATGTACGTGAAGACCCTGAAGATACTCTCCGTTGTTAACCCGAGAACTTGTGTTCATCGCGTTTGCAATTCCCCTTCCACCGTCAACCCTTATGGATAACTACTTGCAGTTATTATTCTTGCATTCATCCCCAGTTGGTCTTGTTATTACAAGATACCCCGAACTACTTGACGTTGTTTCGATAATCCTTTGAGCTTACTGCCTTGCTGTTCTTTGTCACCTGAATACCCCTATGGATAATTCTCGCACTTATCGAGTATCCGCTCACCCCCAGTTGTTCATGTGTTTCACAATGGTCTTCGAAATACTATTTGATCCTCCAAGAATCCTTAGTAGCTTATTGCTCTGCAATACTTGTCTGCTTGCATTATGGATGCTTTCCATATGTCTGGCAATATTCGTTAGTATCCTTAGACACCGTAAATTTTGATCCTATTGATTCAACATGAGTGCGAATGCACGCTATTATCAGTTGATCCTTTTAAATTATCTTTCTGGCTCAGACGTCATTTTTGAACATGAGCTTGTTCTCGACCAATCTGTTGCCGTCAATTGTACCCTTAGGTCTATTGAACTTATCCACCCTTGATCAGAGCGTCTGCTTCTGATCCTTCTATTTGGGAATCATAATTTCTTTGATAACTAAGCATCGAATCATTCAGGTGTTCTATAATCTGATGCCCTTGCATCCTTTCTTCAACTGATTGTGTGCCGATGCTCACATCAACTCCGCTATGGACCGTCAGATCCTTTATTGGATTATTATTCGATAGTGTCCTCCTTATTCAATAACCTTGTGAGCCTTTCCTCGGATACATAATGCTTTTGGTGAATTGTATCCTCTGTTTTTCTCCACCATGCTCTGTTTTCGAGCTGGTGGTATTTACGAATGAAGCTTGTGGTATATGATTCCACGATACCCTGACGGGTTGAACCTATGCTTTTCTTAATCTGTGTGAACCCGAAAGTTTTCACGGGTCATACTCCTCTGGTAATTCATCAGGTAGGTTTTGACACTGAAATCATTTTTATCTAGAGCAGTGAATGAAAGGTTATGCATTGAAGAAGTGGGAGTCGACCTTGAACTTTGTGTTCATGCCCATGGACACGATGTAGATCTTATCATTAAAGCTTCTCTTAAATTAAATTTTTCCCTTGGTATAAGTTCTTATATCTGGGATCCGGCCTTTTGCAATCGTGGTTTCGACCATATGTTCTTCTTTGACCCCATTTCACGGACAAGTTTAAGCACTTGTCTTCTGGGGATCAATACACCAGTCCAACCTGTACTTTAATCTTCCGTCGAGTATTACACCATGGTACCTTGATAATATCAAGTACTACATAACCCCTTATGAGTTCTTCATCAAGTTCTACATTTTCGCTGATTCCAATTTTTCATGGGCTCTGAGTTATTAAACACTCAAAGACCGATAACTAAACCGAGTCCACACTACGGTTCAACAACTATTATGAATCTTCTTTGCTTATGAGTTGTACCCGATCACGTCCTTCCTGCCCTATTTGGCTATATCATTATTGTGATGATTTTAACTGTGCTACCTGGTCCTTATTCCCGGAGCACAACTTTCGACGATGAGCTAAGCTTACGTCGATCTTCCTCATCATACCAGTTTTCCTTAAACAATGAGCTTGGTTTCATCTTTGTGTCATACCTTGGGTTAAATAACCTTTCGCTTCATCATTCCTTTGGCTTGATGTCATCGCCGACCGATTACATCTTCATGAAATCTCTCAACAATTGTGTCATGATCATCATCGGCATTCTGAGCTCTTCCAGGATGTTAATTGAGTTCATTATGAGAAATACCATCCTTGCCCTCGATGAATTGTGTTATCTTTGACCACTCTATTGCCTTCCGTTCAACACAAACTTGTTCGTGTTTTGTGTTATACCTTGAGATCCCTGCTAAACAGCATTTGTTCTTCTTTACCTTGGAGTATTACCATCTTTTAATATCAAGGATGTTGTGAGGACTGCTCCACCTCTCAATGGAATTCTTGGTATTGTGATCCTTCTTGCCATCACCATTCTTTTCTTGGCCCCCGTGTTGAGTGAACTCTGTTGTGAGAATTTGATATCTCTAGCAACCCTATTGCTTCAAAGTTAATGGACAATAATTCCAATTTGGTGTACTAGTTGCTAAATCGCCATTCTGATGTTGGTCGTGCAACCCAACCCATATTTCGGGTGCACCTTTCAACCCATGTTTAATTGTGTATGTTTTCCTCGAACATACATCATTATATTGTACTGTTCGATCTGACAAATGTTATCTCCTTGTTCACATAGCTGTGGAAATCCATCTTTTGTTAATCTCAATGAATTGTCACTGATTCCATCAGGCACCTCCTCATCCTCTCATTGGTTTACTAACGAACTCTTGTTTCGGAACTCGTTTCCATAGTTTAATTCCCGAGAATCTTACAATGTCACCTCGACAATTTGTGTTGCACCTTTCTTCTCAGTCATCCCGTGTCTGAGTTATCTTGACACCAATCAGATCTGAATCTCGGTCAGATATGATGGTTGGAACATATTTCAAGAGTTATAACTTTGATCCTCATATGACCCGGTAAGATGATATCATGCCTAGAACACTTGATCGGAGGACCTATTGTTATAGTATCCTCTATAGCAAGGTTACTCATTCTTTTGTGAGGAAATTGCAAGACTTATACTATAAGTTGTTCCTAATGAATCCCTTCATGTATCCAGAGTCTGACCATTGATTAAAGACCATGTCAATGCTATCTCGAAGCACGTCTATGGTACTCTTATCATCGATAAGAACATTTGAAGCACAATGCTAAGTTTCTATATCATTTATCCTAACACCGTAGCATGGGCAATGTCATGAAATTACTCAGTTTTCTACTTTCTATCCTGTCATGGATATCAAGCTCTGCTTGTCTTTGGAAGGGTATACCCCTGAAATGTGTGTTTAAACACATTTTCCTTTCCATTGTTCTGTTAATCTAATAATCACATTTTCCTTTCCATTGTTTTGTTTAACCTTCTTGAGGTTTATATGATCTAAGCAGTAATAAGTCACTGTTTTTGTAAGCACCTCGGTGTACAACTCTGTCAGTAAGAACCTATTACTATCGTTGATGACATTTTGGTCACCACGATGGAAGAGAACTTTGCCTATTGGTCTGCCTCGTTCAACGAGTAGGAAAATGGTTCTGTTCGTCCCTGGCCCTTGGTATCGACGTCGTTGCTGACATAATCGATAGGCTACCCTCTGACATGCCTTTCTTGCATGATCATGCAAGACGTCTCCGCCCTTCCCACTTTTAACCCACATGATGGGCCCATAATCCACAGTTCCACAGGATCAAAACCTGACTCTCCTGTACAACCCTGTTTATAATGGTTATTCCCCACGCTTGGCTTCGTATTTAATTCATGGGTCACCTTCCTAGTGCTCTATTCTGGTATCAGACGCAATACTTACTCTCGCTACTCTGAACCCCTTTCTCACTCAGGTTCAAACTTCGAGCAACTATCTATCTGCTTGAAACTTCTTATTGTACCTTCAAACTTTACTCTCAATGTGTGTTAATTGTTCAACTCGAGAGGCACTCGTATGATCATTCATGGGTTAACCCCAGATTTTACCGTTATAGCATTCTGTCGTTGCCAATCTGCCCCGTTACCTATTCGTAATAACGATGGAACCCCCGAAGAAAGGATGAAGACTTCATAATGATGACCTAAAGCAGTGGAATGAAGACATCAATGTAATTGATTGACCTCTTCGAGAAAAGCAACCAAGACCGAGGAGATTCGTTAGAATTACCTAACCAGACCCTTTCCCCCTACTCCCGGTCCTAAATCTCGGGACGAGATTTCTTGTAGTGGAGGAGAATTGTGATGCCCGGATAGTTACGATACAGTAACCCTCCGCTAATGACGCCATGTCACCACGACTACTATTGTTAATCTTGCGATGATTCAAATCCCGTTCAAATTTCAAATTTAAAATCAAGACAAGCAATTAAAGTTTTCGAAAACTAAAACTAAAATGTCCGGGTTGTGTCAAATAAATCGCAAGTAGTAATGGTGGAGAAACCACATGTTTAATAAAATATTTAAATGCTCTAAATTAACTAAAATAACAACTAGAACAATTAATTAAATACCTTTTTAAGATATAAGGTTACACACTATTTTTTTTGTTAAATGCCTAACTAGTATTGGCAGTGGTATAACTAGTAGTACTACATCAGGTGCTGTTTTTATAATGAACAAATCTAAAATGTGTAGTAAATAAGATAGCAAAACTAATTAAACAGGAAAAATAAACAAAAAGAAAAAAGGAAAACAAAGGGGCAAACCCCCCGGCCCAACTGGGCCACGGCCCAGCAGGCCACCAGGCCGCCAGGCCGGCCCACCCCACCTCCCATAACCCCCTCTCTACCCTGTGACCTAACCCTCGTCGCCCCACTCCCCCCCGCACGATCCCCTCGCTCCTCCCCCCGATCGGATCTAGATCGGGGCAGCAGGCCCCCAACGCCATCGCCTCTCCCCTTCGCCCCCATTGATCCACATCAGGACCGAACCGCCGCCGATGCCGCCTTGGCTCCGTGCTCGAGCCCCGCGCCGCCCGGCGCCCCTGCTGCGGTGGCCGAGCCACCCGCCGGCGACGAACCCCCTCCCTCACGCCCGTGCCACGGCCTCTTCATCACCGCACCCCGCCACCGCCCGTCGCCTTGTCCTCCTCGTCTCCTCCTTGCTGACGACGCATCCTCGTCCTCCTCCCCAAAGGCTCCACCGAGCCTCGCCGCCCCCCCTGCTCAACAACGCTGGTGAGGACCCCGGTCCTCCTCCCCGTGCCCTCACTCCGGCGCTCGCCCGCGCCACCACACCATCTTCTCCGCGCGTCGCTATGCCCGGCCATGACCGCGCCCCGCGCCTCCCACTCGCACCGCCGCTTGCTACCGGGAGCCGCTGAACCGCGCATCGCGCTCGCCGCCCTTGCTCTGCGGCCTCGCGCCCTTGCTCCCGCTCCGCCGCAGCCGCTGCCTGCCGCTGCTCCGGCCGGCGAGCCTCGCCGTGGCTAGCCTGGGTTAGTGCCTAGTTGGGCTAGCGCCCGCGCCTGGGGCCAGCACCGTGCACCCGCATCGTTCGGGCGATGCCCGAAACCCGCATGCCCAACACCCGCAAGCCTCCCCAGAGCCAATGACAGGTGGGCCTAGCCCAGAACGTTATTTAAAAAAAAGAGGTTTAAAAGAAATAATAATAAAATATAATAAATACATAGATTAGTAATTAATTAATTAATAAGTTAATTAAGTTAATTAATCCTTCTTAACTAATCTAACTAAAATGAATTAACCTAATCACTTAGTTAGTCTAACCAACAGGTTTAGTTAGTCTGAGACGATGACAAATGGGGCCCACGCGTCAGTTTGACCAAGTCAACTGACTGTTGACTGCTGACATCACCCTGATGTCATGCTGACATCATAATGGCATTTCCAAATTAATTTAATTATGTTAATCCCAAAAATGATTAAAAACTTTGAAAATTAATATAAATTAAACCGTAGCTCGGATGAAAAAACTTTGTATATGAAAGTTGCTCAGAATGACGAGACGAAGCCGGGTACGCAGCCCGTTCATCCGCCACACATCCCTAGCATAGCAAACACGCAACTTTCCCCCTCCGGCTCCCCTGCCCGAAAACACGAAACACCGGGGATAATTTCCCGGGTGTTCCTCCCCTTCACCGGTACCACCTCGTACCGCGTTAGGGCACACCTATCATCATGCTTTGTCATGTCATGCATCGTCATGCATTTGTTTGCATTATATTTATTGTTTCTTCCCCCTCTTCTCTCGCTAGACATCGAGACCGATGCCGCTGCTACCCAGTACGACTACGATGTTGACGACCCCTCTCTCTTGCCAGAGCAGCCAGGCAAGCCCCCCCTTTGATCACTAGATATCGCCTACTCTTCTCTCTACTGCTTGCATTAGAGTAGTGTAGCATGTTACCGCTTTCCATTAATCCTATTCTGGTGCATAGCCTGTCCTTGCTACTACTGTTGTTACCTTTACCTGCAATCCTAATGCTTAGTATAGGATGCTAGTTTAACATCAGTGGCCATACATTCTTGTCCATCTGCCATGCTATATTATCGGGCCGTGATCACTCGGGAGGTGATCAAGGGTATATACTATATACTTTATACATGATACATGTGGTGACTAAACACGGGTCGGCTTGTGGAGCACCTACGAGTGATTCACGGATTGGGGGCTGAAAGGACCTTTGTCCCAACGGCCCTATGTGTGGATCTTTGTGGCGAAGCAACAGGGCAGGTTGTGACCACCTAGGAGAGAGGTGGGCCTGGCCCTGGTCGGTGTTCGCGAATACTTAACACGTTTAAAGAGATCTTGGTATTTGATCTGAGTCTGGCTACTGGCCTATACGCACTAACCATCTACGCGGGGATAGTTATGGGCACTCGACGTCGTGGTATCAGCCGAAGCCTTCGTGACGTCAGCGACTGAGTGGCGCACGCCGGATTGGACCGTAAGCCTGCTCTTGTATTAAGGGGGCTAGCTCTGCTTCCGGCCGCATAAGCAACGTGCAGGTGTGCAATGGGCTATGGGCCCAGACCCCTGCGCCATAGGTTTTAGACCGGCGTGCTCACCTCTCTGTTGTGCCTAGGTAGGGCTGCGACGTGTTGATCTTCCGAGGCCGGGCATGACCCAGGAAAGTGTGTCCGGCCAAATGGGATAGAGCGTGTTGGGTTATGTGGTGCACCCCTGCAGGGAAGTTAATCTATTTGAATAGCCGTGATCTTCGGTAACAGGACGACTTGGAGTTGTACCTTGACCTTATGACAACTAGAACCGGATACTTAATAAAACACACCCTTCCAAGTGCCAGATACAACCGGTGATCTCTCTCTCATAGGGCGACGATGGGAGGATCATCGGTTAGGATTATGCTATGCGATGTTACTTGGAGGACTTCAGTCTACTCTCTTCTACCTGCTGCAAGATGGAGGTTACCAGAAGCTTAGGCTTCGATAGGATTAGTTATCCCCCTCTTATTCTGGCATTCCGCAGTTCAGTCCAATGATATGGCCCTTTACACATATACCCATGCATATGTAGTGTAGCTCCTTGCTTGCGAGTACTTTGGATGAGTACTCACAGTTGCTTTCTTCCCCCTTTTTCCCTTTCCTTTCTTTCTGGTTATCGTAACCAGATGCTGGAGTCCAGGAGCCAGACGCCACCGTTGACGAAGACTCCTACTACACCGGAGGTGCCTCCTACTACGTGTAGCCCGCTGACGACGACCAGGAGTAGTTTAGGAGGATCCCAGGCAGGAGGCCTGCGCCTCTTTCGATCTGTATCCCAGTTTGTGCTAGACTTCTTAAGGCAAACTTGTTTAACTTATGTCTGTACTCAGATATTGTTGCTTCCGCTGACTCGTCTATGATCGAGCTCTTGTATTCGAGCCCTCGAGGCCCCTGGCTTATAATATGATGCTGGTATGACTTATTTTATTTGTAGAGTTGTATTGCGTGTATGATTAGTGTACGGTCAAATCGGGGGCGTCACACCTGCCCGAGTCCGGAACCGCTGGAGGGTGCGGCACGGTGTTCGGCTGAGGGCCGAACTCGGTGCTCTCGGGGGCCCCGTCCCCGCAGCTCCTAGAGTTCAGAAGGTCGCCTTGAGGCGCCTCCGAGACTGTCTCCCCCACATTCGGTGCCTCTTGAGACAACACCTCGGCGTCATCGGGAGGATGAGGGGAGGTGGCGGTCGGGACTGGATCGCTATCCATGTCCGATGAGTCCAGGGAGCCTTCCGATGATACCTCAATATTGGCTCGTGGCGGTCCGCGTAGTTATGTTCGGCGATTAGGGAAAGCAGTGCGACAAAGGAATCCTATGGGTTACTTTGGTATCTGAATACTTACGATCTCCCCGGGGGCTTGGCCCTGGGCAACCACTCGTCTTCGCCTTCGTCGGCGGCGGTGGGGCTGTCCGGAAGGAGAGTCCTTCCCTTATTGGACCCTTCGGTCCCCCAGTTGGGCGGCCTTCCTTTTTCTGTCTCCCCCAGTCGGTGGGGGAGCATCTTCTTCTTCTTCCTCGTCTTCGGCAGAAGAGTGCGCCGCAGAGTTATCGGACGGTGAGTCCGATGACGCCTGGCATCGGGAACTCTTTCGAGCTCCCTTGGCCTTCTTGGTCTTCTCCAGCACCTTATAAGGGGCCGGAGTCAGCATCTTCGCCAGAAGAGCGTCTGCGGGGCCTTCGGGCAAAGGAGCCGGACTGTCGATCTGTCCGGCCATCTTCCACCAGTCCTGTCAAAGGTACGGGAGTTTAGATCCTACATAGAGTCAATCTATACAAAAAGTATCATGTGAAAGGTAAAGCAGCTTACCGCACTGGCTTGGCGCTTCGCGCTGAATCCGTGATCCTCAGTAATAGGGGGAGGGGCCTCGGTACTTTTGAATAGCACCCTCCAGGCGTCTTCATGAGTCGTGTCGAAGAGCCTGTTCAGAGTCCGGTGATGCGCCGGATTAAACTCCCACAAGGTGAACTCCCGTTGTTGGCACGGGAGTATCCGGCGGATGAGCATAACCTGGACTATGTTGACAAGCTTGAGCTTCTTGTCCACCACATTTTGAATACATGTTTGGAGTCCGGTCAGCTCTTTCGAACTACCCCAGGACAGGCCCTTCTCTTTCCAGGAGGTGAGCCGCATGGGGAAGCCAGATCAGAACTCGGGAGCCGCTACCCATGCGGGGTCACGCGGCTCGGTGATATAGAACCACCCCGATTGCCACCCCTTTATGGTTTCCACAAAGGAGTCCTCGAGCCATGTTATGTTGGGCATCATGCACACCATGGCACCTCCGCACTCCGCCTGGCGGCTGCCCACCACCTTCGGCTTGACATTGAAGGTCTTCAGCCATAAGCTGAAGTGGGGATTGATGAGGAGGAAGGCCTCGCACACGACGATAAACACCGAGATGTTGAGGATGAAGTTCGGGGCCAGATCGTGGAAATCCAGGCCGTAATAAAACATGAGCCCACGGACGAAGGGATGGAGAGGGAACCCCAGTTCACGGATGAAATGGGTGAGGAATACTACCCTCTCATGTGGCCTGGGGGTGGGGATGAGCTGCCCCTTATCTGGGAGCCGGTGCGTGATGTCGTCGGGCAGGTATCCGGCTCTCCTCAGTTTCTTGATGTCTCCCTCCATGACGGAGGAGACCATCCACTTGCCTCCCGCTCCGGACATGGTTGGAGAAGGTTGAGGTGGAAGTGAGGACTTGGGCGCTAGAGCTCGAGTGTGCGGGAACGGATGAGCAAAGGAGGAAGAAGGCGTGGATAGAAAGGTGAATCCTTATCCCTTTATATGGGCGGCTGAAACTAAGCGTCTCCACTTGCCTGGTAAAACTCGCTTATCCCCAAGCGCCAGAATTGATGGCGCGGTTGGGTTACTTACGCCTGTATTGATGAGAATCCTATAATAAGGGGACACGATCTCTGCTTTGACAAGACGTGTCGAAAAACTACCTCGCGTTATGTGCGGGGCTGGTTAAAAGGAACGGTTCGAACAATCACCGGGCCATGACGTAACGTCATGCTGCCAAAACAAGCCAGCAAATTAGATCTGCGAAAATATTATTCTCTCTACGGTGGAATGTGGAACTTATTTTGCTAGGTCGGACACTATCCTCGTATTCAAATTCTTCTGTGATGTATTCGGAGAAGGAACCCGCCTTGCAATGTCGAAGAAAATACTGCAAGTCGGACTCATCGTCATTGAAGCTTGGTTCGGGGGCTACTGAGGGAGTCTTGGATTAGGGGGTCTCTGGACAGTCAGACTATCTCCATTGGCCGGACTGTTAGACTATGAAGATACAAGATTGAAGACTTCGTCTCGTGTCCGGATAGGACTCTACTTGGCGTGGAAGGCAAGATAGGCAATACGTATATGGATATCTCCTCCTTTGTAACCGACCTTGTATAACCCTAACCCTCTCCGGTGTCTATATAAACCAAAGGGTTTTAGTCCGTAGGACAACAATCACAACATACAATCATACCATAGGCTAGCTTCTAGGGTTTAGCCTCTCTGATCTCGTGGTAGATCTACTCTTGTACTACCCATATCATCAATATCAATCAAGCAAGACGTAGGGTTTTACCTCCATCAAGAGGGCCCGAACCTTGGTAAAACATCGTGTCCCCTGCCTCCTGTTACCATCCGGCCTAGACGCACAGTTCGGGACCCCCTACCCGAGATCCGCCGGTTTTGACACCGACACCTCCCCCAACGGAGCGCCACATCGGGGACCAGCCCCACGAGTTCTTAATCACGCTATGCCAGGCACCACGTCGCCGCCTCGGTCTCCCTACTACAGTTGCTCGGGAGATGGAGCTCGATCCACCCCAGACCCTCTGGTTGCCATGAGGGGCTGCAGGAACGGCGGCACGCGGGTCGATGTTGACTTCCCCGCTTCTCACGTCAGGTACCTCCGCCGCGGATGGAAGACGTTCACACGCACCCACAGCTTGAAGGCGGGGCTTGTCCTCTACTTCAAGTTAATGGAGGGCAGCCTTCTTTCCATCAAGGTCATTGGAGATCTTGGAACTCACTTGAAGTGCTGCATGGAGAGTTCCTCCGACGATGAAGATTCATCCTCAAACGGGAGTGACGAGGAGGACAACGACAACGATGACGAGGGAGTCGAGCGGCAGGATGCCGACTCCGACTGACCGTGCCGCCCCTCCCTCGGCCACACACCCTGCCGAGGGCCATCCTCTCCATGCTCTCCATCGGGGTGCTCCCCATCGTCTCCTTGGGCGGGTGGCATAGGAGGGTCGGAGAAGGCGAAGAAGGCGGGTGGCGGCTGGCAAATCGGAGTACGTGGGCACCGACGCCTTCGTCGCGTATTGTCGGCCCGCTGCCTCGTCTTCTAGCTCCTTTCCTGGCACCAAGATGTTCTCTTGGTGCCTTCTGCTCCTCATACCTTGCCTAGGCACTCTTTTTGTCCTCCCGCTGCCTTGTTCCACCTTTTGTGGAGAGGGACAAGAAAGGGATTACAGGCACCTTATATCTTTTTAGTTTGTAAGCCTGCGGGCACTTGTTAATTTTAAGACTTGTAATCCCCTTGCTCATGTTTTTAATTCCATATGAACTGTACCTGTATGGGATGTTTTTAATGAAAAAGGGTGCTTGCCGGGTTATCTGTGCGTGAGTGGGGCCCATGCCAACGAACAAACCTTATTATTTTTAAGATAAACAATGTCGCCTGGCAACAGGCCTTACCGTTCCCGGACTTCGGTCGACCATTCTCATGCCTTCGGCGAAGGCAGGGGCGAAGTAGAGTTAGGCCCTCCGTTTATTTCCTTGCCACACGTGTATGACCCGGTTCTGTCCCAGGGACTTGGGTGCAAGAAGAAGGGGGAGCACAGTGGTCTTGGAATAAAACGAGGTCTCATTTTTCCCAGTTCTATACGGAAAAGCATAACAAGGGATGAAGGACTTATCTGAAGGCGCAGCCCCCGGCAACTTTGGCTTGCCGTGGTTAGATCCTTGTGTCTTCAGCCCCCGGCAGTCTCGGCTTGCCGAGGCCAGATCGCCGATTCATTTTCTTTCTTCCAAGTGGCTTAGCAGAATTGTCCATGTGCCCTGCGAACCAAAGGAGACAGAAAAATGCATACTCGACCTCTAGGCTAGGGGTTAGTCGCCGCTACGCACTATCAACCCTAACCGAGGGAGAGACTTATCTAGCATGCATGCTATAACTTAGGGCACCAGCGCTTCGTTTATTTATGCTCAGGGTCTGCGCCTGGCTTTGTACAGAGGGTTACATGCCTTGTCGGCAAGGCTTGTACAAAACGTGGTTCGCTGGGAGGCCTGACAACCGTGCCTTATGGGTAAAACTTGTGAAAATGTTCGATATTCCAGGAATTGCTTACTGGGATAGCATCTTCGGTCTCCAGGTGGACTGCGCCGGGCCTGGTGACTCGTATTACCCGATAAGGGCCGTCCCACTTTGGCGTCAACTTGTTGGAATTCTTGGTCGACTGAACATGCTGAAGAACAAGGTCACCTTCCTCAAAGCTTCGGTCATGAACCTTGCGGCTATGGTAGCGGCACAAGGCTTGCTGGTAGCATGCTGCTCTCACAGCCGCCCGAAGATAATCTTCCTTAAGGATCATTGTGTCATCTTGCGGCAATCGCTCTTGCTCAAGCTCGTCATATGCGAGCACTCGAGGTGACCTTTATATGAGTTCCGTGGGGAGAACTGCTTCAGCCCCGTATACCAGGGCAAAGGGTGTCTGGCCGACGGCTCGATTTGTCGTCGTTCTGATCGACCAAAGAACTACCAGCAACTCATCAATCCAGCGCCTTCCGCTTTTGTGCAGCTTGTCAAAAGTCTTTGTTCTCAGGCCTCGCAGTACTTCAGCATTTGCCCTCTCTCCCTGGCCGTTGCTCCGTGGGTGTGCCACGGAAGCGAAACAAACCTTGATACCGAGGTCCTGGGTGTACTGCATGAAGGTGTGGCTTGTGAACTGCATGCCATTGTCGGTGATGACTCTGTTTGGCACACCAAAACGGCAGACTAGTCCCTTAAAGAACTTGATGGCTAACTGTGTTGTCACCTTCCTCACCGCTTCCACCTCCGGCTACTTTGTGAACTTGTCTATTGCAACGTACAAGTACTCAAAGCCCCCTACAGCACGGGGGAAGGGGCCTAGTATGTCGAGCCCCTAGACCGAAAACGGCCAGGAGAGAGGGATTGTTTGAAGGGCTTGAGCTGGTTGATGAAGCTTCTTCGAATGGAACTGGCACGCTTCACACCTGGTTACTAGTGTCATCGCATCCTGGAGGGCGGTGGGCCAGAAGAAGCCTTGCTAGAATGCCTTGCCGGCAAGGGCCCTCGACCCTATGTGGGAGCCACATATGCCTCCATGTATCTCTGCCAACAGCTCCAGTCCTTCCTCCCGGGGGATGCACTTCAATTTCACACCGTTCGGTCTTTTTCTGTACAGGACGTCATCGACGAACTGGTACAAGGCAGACCGATGGGCTAATTTTTTCGCTTCTTCCTGCTTCTCAGGAAGTTCCCCTGTCTGGAGGAAACGGACAGTATGATGTGCCCATGCAGGAGCCTGGGGCTTGACAGCAAGGACCAAAGGCATCTCTTCCACCATGGGGGCGGCCGTCTCTACGGCCAGGGCTTGCCGCCCTACTAGAGCCAGCTGCCCCTTGGCAGGCTCAGAATCCGCGGAAAAACCCTTGCCGGCGGCCCCTAGGGGCTCGGCGGGAAAGTACTTACCGAGGCCCGATTTCCTCCGCTTGTTCTGCTCCATTGATGGTTCGACGGACGGTTGAGTTAACCGAAGCAAAAAGGTACCTGGTTCCACATGTAGCTTAAATTCAGCATGCTTTGACAGGTAGTCAGCGATGGCGTTCTCCGCTCGGGGAACGTGCTCCCCTTGTATACCGTTGAAGTGCTCCTCCAGCTTGCTCATCTCATCTACGTAGGCCTCCATCAACGGACTCTGGTAATCTTTGTTGACCTGTCAGACGAGAAGCTGCGAATCACCCCTGACGATGAGCTTCTTCACCCCGAGGTCTGCCACGATCCTGAGACCAGCAAGCAGCCCCTCGTACTCAGCAGTGTTGTTCATGGACATCTCCCTGGGAAAATGCATCTGGATCACATACTTGAGGTGCTCTCCGGTGGGTGCGACAAGTAGCGCACCGGCACCGGCGCCTTGCAGCGAGAAAGCCCCGTCAAAGTACATGATCCAGTTGCGACTTGCTTCCTTACCGGGGAGAGCTGTCTCCTGGATTTCTTCGTCGGGCTTTGAGGTCCATTCTGCAAAGAACTCCGCCAAGACTCTGCTCTGGATTGTGGAAGTACTTTCAAACCTCAACCCAAAGCTTGACAACTCCAAGGCCCACTCCACAATCCTTCCGATGGCATCTAGGTTGTGCAATATCCGTTGCAACGGGAGGCAGGTGATGGCAGTGATCTCGTGGGCTTGGAAGTAATGACGCAGCTTCCTCGAGGCCTAAGGAGGCCGAAGAGCAATTTCTGCACACCGGAGTACCTTGACCTGCCCCCCTGCAAGAGGGAGCTGGCAAAGTAAACCGGGTGCTGCATCATCTTCTTCTGCACCACTTCACTTGGCTGCGCGGGCCCTATCCCGATGGCGTCAGAATCTGCCGGGGGCCTCACCTTGCCGGCACGAGGCCCTGCTGAGGGAATCTATGACTTGCCATCTGCCGTCCTGCCGTTGCCACTGCCTCTTCGTCGACCTCCCTCTGCGCCACTAGTGCGGCGCTGACCACTTGATTCGTTACCGCCAGATACAGTAGCAACGGCTCTTGTGGTTTAGGCGCAACCAGTATTGGCATAGAGGAAAGGTATTTCTTCAGATCCTGCAACGCCACCTCGGCCTCTGGGGTCCACTCCATTAGGCATGCCTTCTTCAAGATTTTGAAAAAGGGAAGGGCATGGTTAGCGGACTTGGAGATGAATCTGCTCATGGCGGCTACGCAGCCAGTGAGCCGACGCACATCCTTGATTCGCTTGGGTGCCTCAATCTGCTCAATAGCCTTGATCTTTTCTGGGTTTGCCTCGATCCCACGCGGCGACACAAAGAACCCAAGAAGTTTTCCTGACGGGACGCCAAATACACACTTCTCAGGGTTCAGCTTGAGGTTGATCTTGCGTAGGTTGGCAAACATCTCTTCTACGTCTTGTACAAGGGTCGCCTTTTCCTTGGTTTTGACCACCATGTCATCCATATAAGCTTCCATATTTCTATGTAGCTGGGGCTCAAACCCAATCTGGACCGCCCTTGCGAATGTCGAGCCAGCACTCTTCAACCCGAAAGGCATCTGTAAAAAGCAATACGTACCACATGGGGTGATAAATGTTGTCTTCTCTTCATCTTATCTTGTCATGAAGATCTGGTGGTATCCCGAGTAGGCGTCGAGGAATGACAACAGATCACACCTGGCCATGGAGTCAACAATCTGGTCGATGCACGGCAACGGGAAGAGGTCCTTAGGACAATCCTTATTGACATCTATGTAGTCAATACACAGCCTCCACTTCCCATTTGCCCTGCGCACCACCACCGGATTGGCCAACAACGTCGGATGGAGCACTCCTCTCACCAACCTGCCGCTTCCAAATTCTTGATCTCCTCTGTGATGAACTCCTGTCGTTCCAAAGCTTGCTTCCTGACCTTCTGCTTGACAGGTCGCGCATGGGGATAGACAACAAGGTGGTGCTCGATCACTTCCCTAGGAACGACGGGGATGTCGGATGCTTGCCACGCAAACACATCGACATTCGCCCATAGGAAAGCAACGAGCACGCTTTCCTATTTGCTGTCGAGGGTGGAGCTTATGGTGAAAGCCCCTCCCGTGCCATTCACCTTGACGGACACCCTCTTGGTCTCTGGTGGTGCAGCTCTGGATTTCTTGATGTTGCCAGTAGAGCTCTTGGGCACGTCCTCGATGGTAGCTCAACACTCCGAAGAGGTGCGCTTGCCGGAGTGGGTGCAAGAGGTCTTGCTGGTCTTCTTCTTCCCTACCGGGGCTTCACCGGCAGGAGCAAGTGCCTTGGCAGCAGCTGCTGCAACTGCTTCTTGATAGAGTTGGTCAGCGCAGATCAGCGCTTCCTTCTTGACGGAGGGGGCGGTGATGAAGGTCATCAGCCCAGGCATCTTCAGTGTGTTGTAGGCCTAGTGTGACGCCTCCATGAACTTGGCTAGTGCCGGGCGGCCGAGGATCCCGTTGTAGGGCAAGGGGATCTCATCCACATCGAAGACGATCCTTTCCGTCCTATAGTTCAACTCACCTCCAAACGTCACAGGCAATGTGACCTTCCCCTTCGGCTGGCTCCTTCCCGGATTGACCCCTTGAAATGTACCTGTTTCCTCGAGGTCTCCATCAGGAATTTGTAGCCTTTTGATCACGACGGGCGCGATCAGGTTCAGGTCGGCCCCACCGTCAACCAGCATCTTGTTCACCTTGAGGTTGTGTATCATTGGTGAGAGCAACAACGGCAAACACCCGACCATAGTCATGCGGTCAGGGTGGTCCTTGGTGTCAAAGATGAGGGGCGTGCTGGACCACTTCAGTGGCCTCTGAGCATCGAACGAGGGCTCCGCTGCTGTGACCTCACGCGCCCAATGTTTGAGCTGGTGGTGAGAAGTATGCAGCAAGGCACCACCATCGATGCACATAGCCTCCGTAGCCTTCTGTAACTCATGCTCATCGAACTCGTTGTCCTCGTCATGATCATCGTCTTCCTGTTTCTTGTCGCGGCCCCAAGCGGGCCTCTCTTGCTAGTTATCCTTGCCGCGGCGACCTCCTTGGCCGCCACGCTTCTTGCCGGATCCTTCGGCACCATCCCGACCCAACTCCTTGTCCCGCCTCTCATATTCGGCTTTTTGATTTTCAGCAAGCAGGTCAACTTGTCGGCAGTTCTGGAGGTCGTGGCCCTTGGTGCGGTGGATCTTGCAGTACTGCTTGTCGGAGCCCTCATGGCTTGTCGGCAGCCGCCAAGGCCCGGCAAGCGGCGCATCCGACAATCTCCTTGTTGTGGTCATCTGCCTTGGCCTTCTTGGCGGCTCTAGTGTCGCCGGATCCCTCGACGGCAAGCATGGTCTTGTCCTTGGGTTTCCTATTCTGACGCTGACCCATCTTCGTCGGGGCGGCGGTGTCTTAGTCGATAGAGTTGGTTTCCGCACCAGCGTCTTTGCTGGGGTACTTCCTTCCCTCTTCAGCCCGGGCGCATCTATCGGCCAGAATGTAAAGTTCGGCCACATCCCTGACGTTGTTCATTGCCAGCTCTTCACGCATCTTGCGGTTACGCACATTCTAATGGAATTCACTAATCATGGCGGCAGGATGAACATCTGGGATGTTGTATTGCACTCAGCTAAACCTCTATATGTACTTGCGCAAGTTTTCACCTTCCTTCTGGGGAATTATATGCAAATCACTTGCCTGGCCATGCGCATGGTGGCCTCTAGTGAAGGCACCAATGAACTCGTGGCATAGATCTGACCAAGAAGAAATGGAATCCACCGGCAAGTGCATCAACCAAGACATGACATTGGGTTTCAGGGCCAACGGGAAGTAATTGGCAAGCGCCTTGTCGTCATGAGCTCATGTGGCTTGCATCGCGATGGTGTACATGCTGAGGAACTCTGACGGGTGGGTCTTGCTGTTGTACTTCTCGCCGACGTCGGGCGCTTGAACGTGTGGTGGGACGGCCACTGGAACTGCCGCAACCCACGGGTAAAGGCTGGGCAACCCACCTTGTAAGGTAGGCCGCCAGAGCCTCCCGGTGCTTGGTGGTCCATAGCAGGCCCCGCCCGCATGTCTGACTGGTGGTGCGTATCGCGCCGATGCTCGATGGTGGTTCGAGCGTCTTCATGGGCTCACTACCAAAGAACCTGGCGTTGGTCGCAGTGGGTGCGTGGGTCGGACGATGCTATGGAAATGTCATCACAAGCGTCATCATGACGGACCGACATCCGCGGTTGCTGGCGTGGAGGAGGAGAGTGCACCACGGCCACGGTGCCTCCGGCCCCTCCACCACCGGCATGCAGTGGCTCGATGGAGCGCCGACCTAAGGGCCCCGCCGACCGTGGCTCGTCTTTGTTGGCGACGCCAACGAAGCTCCGGATAGTGGCTCTCCACTTGTCGAGCTTCGCCGCAGCGGGAGGGAAGTCGAGGAGCAACTGCGTGTGCGCCAAGGCTTCTACTGGCGTGGGTGGCGGTGAAAGCTGCATGGACCGTGGCGCTCTTCGACTTCTAACCACGTTAGAAAGAGCTCTGTCATGGTCTAGCAGTTGTGCGCCTTCCTCGCCAGCACTTCGGTGGGCATGTTGGCCTCCTTCGTCCCACGGATGACGCACAGGACTCTTCCCATGGCGGCGCCCAGGGTCACCGGTGTGGTGACGCTGCTCGTCGCGCACAACCTAGGAAGAGCGCACTGTGGGAACCAGAGTGGGCATCTTGGAGGTCGCCGCACCGCCCGCGGGTGGTACGGCGACGCCCCCGGAGGGTTCCGCGCCGACTGCGGGGGGGGGGGGGGGGGCGAGCTCCGTCTCTAGATTTCACGGCATGTGGCCCGTTGCCTTGCGCCCAAACGATGCCGCTCGCGAGGCTCTGACTGCCAGAGCGATGTTGGTGCTCGCGGGTCACGCCTCGGGTTCTGTCCGCGACCGGCCCGTTGCTCACCCGCACTGGTACGGGCCGTCCGGCTCCCGACGAACCGACCGACATGGCTGCCTTCTTCTTTGGAGCCATGGCGACAAAGAACCGCTAGGCTAATTGCTAGACCAGATTCTCACAACTGCACGCCCCCTACCTGGTGGAACGACACCTATGGGATCACTAGGATCCCTTCTACGGTCGGCGGACGCGGGGTCATGAGAAGAGCAGGTTTAGGAGCTAGCTCATGGATCGTTTACCCAGGTTTGGGCCGCGAGGATGTGTAAAACCCTAGTCCTGCCTTGGTGAATGTATTGAGTGTTCTTGAGCTTTTTGAACTAGCTATGGTGGCTGTGTCATTCCAAAAAGCTGAATCCCTCTCCTGGTCGGCTCGGGACTCCTTTTATAGGAGAAAGGGGTTGCCACAGTGGCACACAGGAGGTGGAAAGGACTACAGTGTGCGAGCTTATCGCACGGCATTATGGGGTAAAGCCCATTAAATGCGCTACGTAGGTGTCCATTAGCTTTATCGGGGACGGGAACGAGGCCCGTCCGGTCCGTCGCCGCTCCGCCTCGCTTCGACACGCACCCAGGCTAGCAATGCATGCAGTACCATGTAGGCAGGCAAGCAGCTAAGGTGGCGCGGTGTTAGGGCCTTCATGAAGATCTGCATGCCGCCACGCGGGTGCTTGCTGATTTGGCCTAGAAGCTGCATGTTGCCACGCAGGTGCCTGCCCAGCTAGTTGGGCTGGCAGCTGCATGCGAACGGCGGCGGAGTCTCGGATGGCGCAGGCCTGGAAGTGGCCTTGCTGATGCCCTCGGCAAGGATCTTGCCGGGGGCCTGGCAAGGGTTTTGCCGTGGCATTGCTGTCATCCTCGGCAAGGGTCTTGCCGGGAGTCTTGTGGATTTCCTCGGCTAGGATCCTGCCAAGGGTCGCCGTCTTCTGGTCCTCATCTGAACTCATATGTTTATGATCTTGACGAAGATTTGCATGCCACCACAGATGTGCCTCTCGAGCCTTGGTCCCACATAGTTGTTGCTGGCGTTCAGAAACTTTGGGCTCAAGGATGGCTCGCTCTGCTGGCGTTGGGCAAGTTGCCCCGGCAAGGCTCTTGCCGGGGTTGCGGGGGGCCGCCTCAGCAAGCATCTTACCAAGGGAGTCCACCTCGCCCTCTTGCCCTCCTGCACTTCTGGTCTTGGCGTCTCCTTGGTTGTCTTGTGCTTCAGCTTCTCTCTGGCTTCCCTCCTCTACCCTGCTATGTGTGGCCGCGGCGCGTGGCTCTAACTGCCCGTGCACAAGTAAAGGGGTCAAAAGGAGAGCCCCTACTTTTGTGCGCCGACAGGCTATGAAGATATGAAGACCGAAGACTGCACCCATGTCCGGGTCATTCTCTCCTTGGCTTGGAAGGAAAGCTTGGCGACCAAATATATGGATTCCTTTCTTTGTAACCGACCTTGTGTAACCGTAGATCCTCCCGGTGTCTATATAAACCGGAGGACTTTGTCCGGAGGAGATACATTATCATAACCATACAAGCTAGGCCTCTAGGGTTTAGCCATTATGATCTCGTGGTAGGTCAACTCTTGTAATACTCATATTCATCAAGATCAATCAAGCAGGACATAGGGTATTACCTCCATAGAGAGGGCCCAAATCTGGGTAAAACATTGTGTCCCCTGTCTCCTGTTACCATCGACCTTAGACGCACAGTTCAGGAGCCCCTACCCGAGATCCGCCGATTTTGACACCGACATTGGTGCTTTCATTGAGAGTTCCATTGTGTTGTCGCCGAAAGTTTTGATGGCCCCTTCAATCATCAATAATGACGCTGTCCAAGGAGAAACTTTCCTCAAAGGACAAATATTTGTGTTCGGCGGCTTCGCACTGCGGGCCAACTCGTTTGGCCATCTGGAGCAGATCGAAAGCTACACCCCTGGCGATCAGGTCAGATTTGGGAGCTTGAACTACGTTACAGACATCCGTGGAGACTTGATCTTCGCCGGATCTGAGACCTCGGTTACCACTCCTGGTCACCCCGAGAGACATGGCCTAAATCTATCATCAGACTGCATCCAGGAGACAGCTCCCATAACCACTCTAGCCTTAGATCCGGAGCAGACTGCGCCATCCAAGGACGGGAAGCTCAACCCCGCCACGGAGGCGAAAGATTCCCCGGTGTTAGAGCCGCACATAGACTTGATCTCACACGATACCTGTGCCACCAGAACTCCATACTCGTCTCCGGCCGTAAGTCCCGAACCATGTGAGCCCCGCGGACGACGAACTTGATTGTTTATCGATCTTTGAATTCAGCGCCGCAGACATCTTCCAGCACTCGCCTTTGGGCGACATGCTAAACTCATTAAAAAACCCGTCCTTGATGGAGGACTCATAGACGAACTCTATCCGGTCCGAACTAGGGGCTCATGGTGGAGAATTTTGCTTCCCACCCGCCACCTACTTCTTAGCCACGGTCGAGGATTTGACCGACACACTTGATTACGACTCCAAGGACATTGACGGTATGGACGATGGTGCCGGAGAAGAAGAGGCACAGAACCCGCCATTCACCGGACGCTGGACGACCACTTCCCCGTATGATGTATCCATGGTGGATGCACCAAAGGAGAACAGTGGCGATGACAAGGAAGATCCAGCTGAGGATAAACCTTCCGAAATACAATCCAAGTGTCAGCGATAGCGGCGTCGCTCTAAGTCACGCCACAGTAAAGACAGCAACACCGGCACATGAGAAGATAACACTCCAAAAGGTGTCAAAGACAACGAAGACCCCGTTGAGACAATTAATGAACAAGATGAACGGGATGATGGGCAGGTTAGCCCTAGTAAACTGGCCATGCATGAAGACTCAGATGACGGAAGTTATCTTCTGCTCTCCAAGGATGAGGTGAGCCTCAGCACCGACGATTTAATCGTGCCTGAGGAACCTCTTGAGCAGGAGCGCTTCAAGAGCTAGCTAATAGCTACTCCAAGGAGCTTGAAAAAGAAGCAACAGCAGCTTCAAGCTGACCAAGATCTGCTCAATGATAAATTGACCGATGTCCTAGTAGCCGAAGAATACGGCCTCAAGCGCCCAACCAAAAGCTACCCAAAGCGCAAATTGCTACCTCAGTTTGACGAGGAGGCGCCCGAATACATACCACCATCGTACAATGCGGTTGACCGACCACCACGTGGTATCCCACCGCCATACATATGACCTCCAGCAAAACCTGAACAATAAAGCAGGACATATCAGATCAACCTACGGATCGCGAGGCCGTGCCTCGACACGCGACGACGGCCACGTATTCAGACGTGACAAACTTAGTCATGCGCGGGCTGAAAACCGCAGACGGACTCCATCAGAGCTACATGATAACCCACAAGTATAGGCGATCGCAATAGTTGTCGAGGGTAGAGTATTCAGCCCAAATTTATTGATTCGACACAAGGGGAGCCAAAGAATATTTTGAAGAATTAGCAGCTGAGTTGTCAATTCAACCACACCTGGAAACTTAACATCTGCAGCAAAGTGTTTAGTAGGAAAGTAATATGATAGTAGTGGTAACGGTAGCAAAAGTAATATTTTTGGTTTTATAGTGATTGTAACAGTAGCAGCGGAAAACTAAATAAGCGAAGAACAATATATGAAAATCTCGTAGGCATTGGATCGGTGATGGAGAATTATGCCGGATGCGATCGATCATGTAATAGTCATAACATAGGTTGACACAGAACTAGCTCCAATTCATCAATGTAATGTAGGCATGTATACCAAATATAGTCATACTTGCTTATGGAAAAGAACTTGCATGACATCTTTTGTCCTACCCTCCCGTGGCAGCGGGGTCCTATTGGAAACTAAGGGATATTAAGGCCTCCTTTTAATAGAGTATCGGACCAAAGCATTAACACATAGTGAATACATGAACTCCTCAAACTACGGTCATCACCCGTAAGTATCCCGATTATTGTCACTTCGGGGTTAACGGATCATAACACATAATAGGTGACTATAGACTTGCATGATAGGATCAAGAACTCACATATATTCATGAAAACATAATAGGTTCAGATTTGAAATCATGGCACTCGGGCCCTAGTGAAAAGCATTAAGCATAGCAAAGTCATAGCAACAACAATCTCATAACATAGTGGATACTAGGGATCAAACCTAACAAAACTAACTCGATTACATGATAAATCTCATGCAACCCATCACCGTCCAGCAAGCCTACGATGGAATTACTCACACATGGCCGTGAGCATCATGAGATTGGTGATGGAGGAAGGTTGATGATGATGATGGCGACGGATTCCCCTCTCCGGAGCCCCAAACAGACTCCAGATTAGCCCTCCCGAGAGAGTTTAGGGCTTGGCGGCGGCTCCGTATCGTAAAATGCGATGAATCCTTCTCTCTGGATTTTTCTCCCCGAAAGTGAATATATGGAGTCAAGGTGGACGTCTATGGAGCATCAGGGGGCCCACGAGGCAGGTGTATGCGGCCAGGGGGTAGGGCGCACCCCCCACCCTCGTGGATAGGGTGTGGTCCCCCTGACGTGGATCTTTCTTCCAGTATTTTTTATATATTCCAAAAATTATCTCCGTTGATTTTTAGGTCATTCCGAGAACTTTTATTTCTGCACAAAAATAACACCATGGCAATTCTGCTGAAAACAACGTCAGTCCGGGTTAGTTCGATTCAAATCATGCAAGTTAGAGTCCAAAACAAGGGCAAAAGTGTTTGCAAAAGTAGATTCGACAGAGACATATAAAATCCCCCAAGCTTAAACCTTTGCTTGTCCTCAAGCAATTCAGTTGATAAACTAAAAGTGATAAATAAAAAACTTTTACAAACTCTGTTTGCTCTTGTTGTTGTAAATATGTAAAGCCAGCATTCGGGTTTTTAGCAAAGATTATGAACTAACCACATTCACAATAACACTTAGGTCTCATGTTTAGTCATGTCAATGGCATAATCAACTAGCGAGCAGTAATAATAAATCTCGAATGACAACACTTTCTCAAAACAATCATCATATGATATAACAAGATGGTATCTTGCTAGCCCTTTCTAAGACCACAAAACATAAATGCAGAACACCTTTAAAGATCAAGGACTGACTAGACATTGTAATTCATGGTAAAAGAGATCCAGCCACGGTCATACTAAATGTAAACTAACAGTAATGGATGCAAATGACAGTGGTGCTCTCCAACTGGTGCTTTTTAATAAGAGGATGATGACTCAACATAAAACTAATAGATAGGCCCTTCACAGAGGGGAGCAGGGATTTGTAGAGGTGCCAGAGCTCGGTTTTGAAATACATATGAATAATATTTTGAGCGGTATACTTTCATTGTCAACATAACAACCGAGAGATCTCGATATCTTCCATGCTACACACATTATAGGCAGTTCCCAAACAGAATGGTAAAGTTTATACTCCCCCTCCACCAACAAGCATCAATCCATGGCTTGCTTGAAACAACGAGTGCCTCCAACTAACAAGAGTCCCGGGGGAGTTTTGTTTGCAGTTATTTTGATTTAATTTGCATAAAGCGTGGGACTGGGCATCCCGATGACTAGTCATGTTCTCATGAGTGAGGAGCGGAGTCCACTCCTCTTGAGAATAACCCGCCTAGCATGGAAGATACAGACAACCCTAGTTGATACATGAGCTATTCGAGCATACAAAATATAATGTTTATTTGAAGGTTTAGAGTTTGGCACATAGAAATTTACTTGTAACGGCAGGTAGATACCGTGTATAGGCAGGTATGGTGGACTCATATGGAACAACTTTGGGGTTTATGGAATTGGATGCACAAGTAGTATTCAAGCTTAGTACAAGTGAAGGCTAGAAAAAGACTGGGAAGCGACCAGCTTGAGAGCGACAACAGTCATGAACATGCATTAAAATTAATCAACACCGAATGCAAGCATGAGTAGGATATAATACACCATGAACATAAATACCGTAGAGTCTATGTTGATTTTGTTTCAACTACATGCGTGAACATGTGCCAAGTCAAGCCACTCGAATCGTTCAAAGGAGGATACCACCCTATCATACCACATCACAACCATTTTAATAGCATGTTGGCACGCAAGGTAAACCATTATAAACTCCTAGCTAATTAAGCATGGCATAAGCAACTACAATCTCTAATTGTCATTGCAAACATGTTTTTTTCATAACAGGCTGAATCAGGAACGATGAACTAATCATATTTACAAAAACAAGAGAGGTCGAGTTCATACGTGCTTTTCTCGTCTTAATAAGTTCATCATATAATCATCATTATTGCCTTTCACTTGCACGACCGAATAGTGTGGATAATAATAATAGTGCACGTGCATTGGACTAAGCTGGAATCTGTAAGCATTCAATTCAAGAGAGAAGACAAGGTAATATGGGCACTTTGTTAGATCAACAATAATGCATATAAGAGCCACTCAACATTTTCATTATGGTCTTCTCTTCTCGACCGCTAGAGAAAAGAAAAGAAACAAAACTATTTACACGGGAAAGCACCCAACAAGCAAAATAAGAACAAGAAATCTTTATGGGTTTTCTTTTTAATTACTACTACTACAGGCACGGAAAGTAAACTAACTAAAAGCTACAACTAATTTTTTTTAGTTTTTCTAAAGGTTTATCAAACACACAAGAAGAAATCGAGAAAATGAAAATAAACTAGCATGGATAATACAATGAAAAAGTATGAGCACCGACAACTAGTATGAGTGTGTGAACATGAATGTAATGTCGGTGAGAAATACATACTCCCCCAAGCTTAGGCTTTTGGCCTAAGTTGGTCTACTGCCACGGCTGGCCTAGCGGATATCCAAAGATGTAGTTGGGGTCGTACTGTGATGCAGCCTCGGGTTGCCACTGGTTGGCAATCTCCTCTGGATCCCACTGGTAAACAGACTATCGTTAAGGATCAAATTGTGGTTCCGGCTCTGGCTCTGTAGCTGATGTGGGGTTTCGGTAGGCGTGAATGGCCTCCGACGGAACAAGGTACTTGCCTGCAGATAAGTCAAACAAGGAAGGAGCAGGCAAAGTAATAGTCTTAGGGTGATTTTTATCAAATATCAGCTTGTATTTAAGCATCTTTTCCTTATTCTTAACGATAAAATCATGTGCTACCATACTCTTATAGTCTACAAAAACAGGAGGCATCAACTTCTCTTCCTTCTCATAATGCCTAATAGGTATATTAAAGTGTGCAGCGAGGCGCGAGGCAAAGATACCTCCCAAGATGGGTCCCTTAGTACGGTTAAAATTTAACCGCTTTGCAACAATAGCGCCCATACTAAATGTGTCATCACGGAACAAGGCATGGAACAAAATAACAATATCAGGGGCACTAAGGTTGCCATAGTTTCCGTGACCAATCAAGCATCTACTAGCAAATATTGCAAAGTAACATAAAACAGGAAAATGTATGCTAGTAATTCTTGCATCGGAAACCTTCCTTGTTTCCCCTGCAGAAATTTTATCAATAAACCCTTCCACATCGTCACGATGTAGTTCCTCTACACTGCCCTCGATTGGGATCAAACAATCCCGGCAAAAATCACGAAGTGACATCTCCTTATCCTCATCATATAAATAAAATTCCACCGAAGGTGGTGAGCTCCTAGCATGGAAATGAAAGTTTTGCACAAAGATATTGGTAAGTAAGAGATAATGTTCGTGTTGGTCATGGAGGAAGGCGGTGAGGCCTGCATTCTCAACCAACTCATAGAAATCATCATAAATCTCAGCTGCGCTCAAGAAATCATCACAAGGCCATTCACACAGCCGAACCTCCGCAGTGCGAGGGAGATTATACTTGGGATTCTTGTTCTCTTCACTTTGTTTATCCTTCAAGCTTCGGCTCGATGAGCCCCTCAAAAATCTCTTCATCGTTTTCTGAAATTTTCTGAAATTTTTAGAAACTCAAAAATAAAAGTGAACCAAACTCAACAATATTGATAGCAACTACTCCTACAAGTGCCTAGAGGATATATCATGCATTAAAACTACTTTTAACCATATAAATTTGACATGCAAGCTCAAGAACAAGGTCACCTAAGCATCAAAAATTTGCAATGAATAAATCATTAGAACAAAAACTAATTGGACCATTGGAGGAGTCACATACCAAAGAACAATCCCCAAGAGCTGTTTTGTGAATGGAGCTTTGAGCTAGGATATCGAAAATGGCAGCGAGATGAGCTAAAACTCGTGCTTGAGCTGGTTGGTGATTGTTTTGGGAGGAAGAAGGAGTGTGTGGTGGCTGGAATAAGTGGAGGGGAGCCACCATGGGCCCACGAGGCAGGGGTGCGCCCAAGGGGGTGGGCGTGCCCTGGACCCTCATGGCCAGGTGCTTGCTCCTCCTGATGTGTTCTCAGTGCCATATATTCTCAAATATTCCAGAAAAAATGATATTTAAATTTCAATGTCTTTGGAGAACTTTTGTTTTTGGGGTATTTTTTATTGCATGGATAATTTAGAAAACAGACAGAAAATACTATTTTTGCTTTATTTAATATAAATAGCAGAAAGTAAAAAGAGGTACAGAAGGTTGTGCCTTCTAACTTAATCCATCGCATGCTCATCAAAAGGAATCCACTAACAAGGTTGATCAAGTCTTGTTAGCACACTCATTCCGAATAACATGGAACCGGAGAAATTTCGAATAACACTATATTACCTCAATGGGGATATGCACATCCCCAACAATAAGAATATCATATTTCTTCTTGGTAGTAGGAAGAGGAAATTCAAAACCTCCAATATTAATTGTTGAATTTTTTCCAATAGAATTGATACTGTGGACTTGAGGTTGTTTCCTTGGAAAATGTACCGTATGCTCATTACCATTAACATGAAAAGTGACATTGCCTTTGGTGCAATCAATAACATCCCCTGCGGTATTCAAAAAGGGTCTTCCGAGAATAATAGAGATACTATCTTCCTCGAGAATATCAAGAATAACAAAGTCCGTTAAAATAGTAACGTTCGCAACCACAACAGGCACATCCTCACAAATACCGACAGGTATAGCAGATGATTTGTTAGCCATTTGCAAAGATATTTCAGTAGGTGTCAACTTATTAAAATCGAGTGTATGATATAAAAAGAGAGGCATAACATTAACATTGGCTCCAAGATCACATAAAGCAGTTCTAACATAGTTTATTTTAATGGAGCATGGCATATTTGGTACTCCTGGATCTCATTGTTTCTTTGGTATTCCATCCTTTAAAGTATAATTAGCAAGCATGGTGGAAATTTCAGCTTCCGGTATCTTTCTCTTATTTGGAACAATATCTTTCATATATTTAGCATAAGGATTCATTTTAAGCATGTAAGTCAATCGCATACGCAAAAAGATAGGTCTAATCATTTCACCAAAGCGCTCAAAATCCTCATCATCTTTTTTCTTTGATGGTTTAGGAGGAAAAGGCATGGGTTTCTGAACCCATGGTTCTCTTTCTTTACCATGCTGCCTAGCAACAAAGTCTTTCTTATCATAACGTTGATTTTTTGATTGAGGGTTATCAAGATCAACAACAGGTTCAATTTCTACATCATTATTATTGCTAGGTTGAGCATCAACATGAACATCATCATTAACATTATCACTAGGTTCATATTCATTACCAGATTGTGTTTCGGCATCAGAAATAGAAATATCTTGGGATTCTCATGTGTGTCAATAACAGGTTAACTAGAAGCATGCAAGGTCCTATCATTTTTCTTTCTCTTCCTTTTAAAAGAACTAGGTGCATCTATAGTAGTTCTCTGAGAATCTTGCTCAATATCTTAGGATGGCCCTCAGGATACAAAGGTTCCTGAGTCATTTTACCACCTCTAGTCATAACTCTAACAACATTATCATTTTTCTTATTATTTAATTCATTGAGAAAATCATTCTGATCTTTAAGTACTTGTTCTACTTGAGTGGTAACCATAGAAGCATGTTTACTAATAAGTTTAAGTTCACCTTTAACACTAGCCATATAATCACTCATGTGTTCAATCATATAAGCATTATGTTTCGATTGTCTACCAAAATAAGCATTAAAATCTTCTTGCTTAACCATAAAGTTATCAAATTCATCTAAGCATTGGCTAGCGAACTTAGCAGGAGGGATTTTAGCTTTATCATATCTCTAGAGAGAGTTTACCTTTACTACCTGTGTCGGGTTATCAAGACCATGTATTTCTTCAATAGGTGATGAATTAAGACCATGTATTTCTTCAATAGGAGGTAAATTCTTAACATCTTCAGCTTTTATACCTTTTTCTTTCATAGATTTCTTTGCCTCTTGCATATCTTCAGGACTGAGAAATAGAATACCCTTTTCTTCGGAGTTGGCTTAGGAGTTGCTTCAGAAAGTGTCCAATTATTTTCATTGGTCAACATATTATTCAATAACAATTCAGCTTGATCAACAGTTCTTTCCCTGAAACACAACCAGCACAACTATCCAGGTGGTCTCTGGAAGCATCGGTTAGTCCATTATAAAAGATATCAAGTATTTCATTTTTCTTGAGAGGATGATCAGGAAAAGCAGTAAGTAATTGGAGAAGCCTCCCCCAAGCTTGTGGATGACTCTCTTCTTCAATTTGCATAGAATTATATATTCCCCTTAAAGAAGCTTGTTTCTGATGAGCGGGGAAATATTTAGCAGAGATGTAGTAAATCATATCCTGGGGACTACACACAGAACCAGGATCAAGAGAATTAAACCATATATTAGCATCACCCTTTAATGAGAACGGAAATAATTTAAGGATATAATAATAGCGAGTTTTCTCACATTTAGTGAACAGGGTAGCTACATCATTTCATTTAGTAAGATGTGCCACAACAGTTTCAGATTCATAGCCATAAAAAGGATCAGATTGAACAAAAGTAATTATCTCAGGATCAACAGAGAAATCATAATCCTTATCAGTAATAAAGATAGGTGAAGTAGCATAAGCAGGATCATATTTCATTCTAGTATTTAGAGATCTTTCTTTCTTTCAGCTTAGCTAATAGTTTCTTAAGATCACTTCTATCATTGCAAGCAAGAAAGTCTCTAGCAGTTTCTTCATCCATAACATAACCCTCAGGAACAACAGGAAATTCATATCTCTTCATCATAACTTTCATCAATATTATTAGGTTCAATAATTTCATTCTCTCTAGCCCTAGCAAGTTATTCATCAAGAAATTCACCATGTGGCACAGTAGTATCAAGCATAGAAGTAGTTTCATCATAAGTATCATGCAAAGCACAAGAGGCATCATCAATAACATGTGACATATCAGAATTAATAGCAGAAGCAGGTTTAGGTGTCGCAAGCTTACTCAAAACAGAAGGTGAATCAAGTGCTGAGCTAGATGGCAGTTCCTTACATGCCCTTGTAGTTGAGGGATAGATCTTTGTTCTTTGATCCTTCAAGTTCTTCATAGTGATAAGCAGATATAAATCCCAAGTGACTTAAAGAATAGAGCTATGCTCCCCGACAGCGGCGCCAGAAAATATTCTTGATAACCCACAAGTATAGGGGATCACAACAGTTTTCGAGGGTAGAGTATTCAACCGAAATTTATTGATTCCACACAAGGGGAGCCAAAGAATATTCTCAAGTATTAGCAGCTGAGTTGTCAATTCAACCACATTTGGAAACTTAATATCTGTGCCAAAGTGTTTAGTAGCAAAGTAATATGATAGTAGTGGTAATGGTAGCAAAAGTTTTTTTTGGGTTTTATAGTGATTGTAATAGTAACAACGGAAAAGTAAATAGGCGAAGAACAATATGTGAAAAGCTCATAGGCATTGGATCGGTGATGGAGAATTATGGAAAAGAACTTGCATGACATCTTTTGTCCTGCCCTCCCGTAGTAGCGGGGTCCTTTTGGAAACTAAGGGATATTAAGGCCTCCTTTTAGTAGAGTGCCGGACCAAAGCATTAAAACATAGTGAATACATGAACTCCTCAAACTATGGTCATGACCGGTAAGTATCCTGATTATTGTCACTTCGGGGTTAACGAATCATAACACATAATAGGTGACTATAGACTTGCAAGATAGGATCAAAAACTCATATATATTCATGAAAACATAATAGGTTTAGATCTGAAATCATGGCACTTGGGCCCTAGTGACAAGCATTAAGCATAGCAAAGTCATAGCAACATCAATCTCAGAACATAGTGGATACTAGGGATCAAACCCTAACAAAACTAACTCGATTACATGATAAATCTCATCCAACCCATCACCGCCCAGCAAGAATACGATGGAATTACTCACGTACGGCGGTGAGCATCATGAAAGTGGTGATGGAGGAAGGTTGATGATGATGATGGTGACGGATTCCCCTCTCCGGAGCCCCGAGCGGACTCCAGATCAGCCATCCCTAAAGAGTTTAGGGCTTGGCGGCGGCTCCGTATCATAAAACGCGATTAATCATTCACTCTGATTTTTTCTCCCCGAAAGTGAATATTTGGAGTCAAGGTCGACGTCGGTGGAGCATTAGGGGGCCCATGAGGTAGGGGCGCGGCCAGGGAGGTAGGGCGCGCCCCCACCCTCGTGGATAGGGTGTGGGCTCCCTAACGTGGATCTTTCTTCTAGTATTTTTTATATATTGCAAAAATAATCTCCATTGTTTTTCACCATGGCAATTCTACTAAAAACAACGTTAGTCTGGGTTAGTTCCATTCAAATCATGCAAGTTAGAGTTCAAAACAAGGGCAAAAGTGTTTGGAAAAGTAGATACGACGGAGACATATCACTACGTCGCGATACGGCCCAATATAGAGGTGCCGCACACCCTCATTGCTTCACTGATGAGGTCATGGATCATAAATTCCCAGAAGGGTTCAAACCCATGAATATAGAATCATACGATGGAACCACAGACCCTACGGTGTGGATCGAAGACTTCATTCTCCACATTCATATGGCCCGCGGCAATGACCTCCACGCCATCAAATACCTACCTTTAAAAATCAAGGGGCCAGCTCGGAATTGGCTCAACAGTCTACCTGAAAATTCTATTGGCAGCTGGGAGGACTTGGAATAGGCCTTCCTCGATAACTTCCAAAGTACATATGTTCGACCTCTGGACGCTGATGACTTAAGCCATAAAGTTCAATAGCCCGGAGAGTCCACCAGGAAATTCTGGACTAGGTTCTTAACTAAAAAGAACCAAATTGTCAATTGTCCATATGCCGAAGCCCTAGCAGCCTTCAAACACAGCATCCGCGATGAATGGCTCGCTCGCCACCTCGGCCAAGAAAAGCCAAAATCCATGGCGGCCCTCACGACACTCATGACCCACTTTTGTGCGGGCGAGGACAGTTGGTTGGCCCGTAGCAAAAACAATGCAAGCCACACCGGCACCCCTAAAGTTAAAAATAACAAAGACAAGTCTCGACGCAACAGATACAAGCGTCGAAAAAACAGTGACAACACCGAGGATACGGTGGTCAATGCCAGATTCAGTAGCTCTAAGTCCAGTCAGCGGAAGAAGCCGTTCCAAAAGAACAATTCAGGCCCATCCAGCTTGGACCGCATACTTGATCATCCATGCCAGATTCATGGCACCCCGGACAAACCACCCAATCATACAAATAGAGATTGCTGGGTTTTTAAATAGGCCGTCAAATTAAACGCCGAGAACAGGGAAAAGGGATTGCAAAGCGAGGACGATGACGAAGAGCCCTGGCAACCGAACACGGGGGGACAGAAGAAGTTTCCTCCTCAGGTCAAAACGGTGAACATGATATACGCTACCCACATTCCCAAGAAGGAGCGCAAACATGCGCTTAGGGACGTCTACGCGATAGAGCCAGTCGCCCCAAAATTTAATCCATGGTCGTCATGCCCGATCACTTTTGATCGTCGGGATCATCCGACCAGTATCCATCATGGTGGCTCAGCCTCACTGGTCCTAGACCCAATAATTGATGGGTTCCACCTGACTCGCATCCTCATGGATGGAGGTAGCAGCATCAATCTGCTCTATCAGGATACAACGCGGAAAATGGGCATTAACCCATCACGGATCAAGCCCACCAGTACTACCTTCAAAGGAGTCATACTAGTTGTAGAGGCCCGCTGTATGGGCTCAATCACACTAGAGGTTCTCTTCGGATCTCTGGACAACTTCCGAAGCGAGGAGTTAATCTTCGATATCATCCCCTTCTGCAGCGGCTATCACACACTGCTTGGATGAACTACGTTTGCTTGATTCAATGCATTACCACACTATGCTTATCTCAAGCTCAAGATGCCGGTCCATGCAGCATCACAACGGTCAATGGAAATACAGAACGCTCCCTCCGTACAGAAGAGCACACATCTGCCTTAACTCGGCTGCCGAGCCCACGGACACCGTTAAGAGGGTACAAACTACTCTGCAGCAGCAGAGCTCGGCTCGTGAGGAGCACGACTTGCAATTTGGCCTCCATCTTAGTCCCGATCAAGTGGTGGCATTCGTGCCGCGCGTACATAACTACGCACTCAAAATCCCATGGGCATCGACGGAGGCATAGCTAGCTTGTGGTCCATAGTACGGCTCAACCGACATCGGATACACACATACTTTCACTTTTACTTGTTTCCTTTTCAGGTCTCAATCCCACAGGCCCCAGCTGGTGGTCTAGTCATCGGTCCTCTTGAAGGATAAACACACCAAGACAGGGAGAAACGCAGACATATGGGGGACTTTTTAGGTGATTCCGTTAACGATAACTCTACTTGTTTTTCAGGACCCATATGCAAATCTCCCTTGGTTTCGGCATGTCAAATCGCTTGTTGCTTATCGCACTACTTGTATCAATGCGTCTTGACATACTAATTAAATTACAATCAGAACATTTTGCGGCTGGAGCTTTAGGACCCCAGCTTTTTACCTTTGTACCTTTTCTATTTTCTTTCTCTTTTTTCTCTCAGCTCCCCTGTGGATAACCTTATCAGATAGCACTCATACACTTTGGTGCATTTCATGTTCGCTAGGGGCTTCATAGCACCCCACACTATGGCAACAAAAGTCTGGACACTTTTTATAAGTATAGTTCGGCACTCCGAATTTAGCATTATATGCATTGGCTCCGAATCATGTCTTTTGTCAATAGTTGGGTTGCCCGCCTCCTGTGCTTGCTACCTTACGTTCCGCTACATTTGCTACGGTAGTAAAGGGAGCTGCTATTGTGCCTTGGTTTATCCAAAGGAGCACCTCAATAGAGAAAGCCGAAAACTGACTGTCATGATGCGACAAGACCCGGTTAGCTGTTCGGAGGTTGCAAATCGTTGGAGATTTCTTCCGCATTACGCGAAGGATCGGTACTTCCCGATCAGACGCTTATAGCACTCTAGTTCGGATAGTAGGGGATGCGCCCATGTTTTTATTGTAAAAATCCTATGGCTAAGTGAGGGCGTTCAAGCCGCATAGTCTGGTTGCCTAGTTCGTTGCGCTAAACAACTCCTTCAAGGACCATATAATTGGATCAAGATTGTTTAGATTCCATCCCGAACACCCCCATACTACCTACATGGGGGCAGAAGCCGACGACTGGCCAACCCTCAGATTTCATACAACACGGCCGCACAGGAGGAAAAAATTAAAACATAACAAGCATTATATTACATAACATCATTGTTTCATGTTATAGGACAGGATAATACAAATATTTTCATTGGAATATAACATCCTTCGCACATTGCTCCGCCACAAGGAGGGATCCCTCCAGGACACCATCAAAATATAACTCGGGTCGGCGATGCTCCTTGCCCTAAGGCACCCCCTTGGTCATCACCTTCTTGGCATCCATCTTCACCCAGTGCATCTCGACACGGGAAAAAGGCCATTCGGGCACCTTCAAAACAGACCAACCGATGTATGACCTCAAGCCGTGGGCGAGCACTAACAAGCCGCTTCACAAGTCTAAAGTAGATGCTAGGTATCGGCCATAGTCGTACTATCAGGTCCTTCATGGCTAGCTCGGCCGCCTTGTGCAGCTCAACCATCTGTTTCAGCTGGTCGCTGAAGGGCACTAGATGTTCTGGTCCATGATATTGAGACAAGAACAGCTTCTCCGTAGAACTCCCTTCTTCGGCTCCATAGAAGTCAGCAGCATCTGATACGCTGCACGGCAAATCTGTAAACGCCCCTGGAGAGCTCCAAATTCGGGTAAGTAAAAGGAACGTTTCCTTCACAGACTTGCTTTGCATTATGAAAGCCTTAAAGGCCTGCCGTGATCTTCTTGGCCGCCTGTATTTCCTGAAGGGCGCTCTGGGCCTCGGCTCGAGCCTCTTGTGCGCTCTAGCGGGCCTTTGGACGCTTGCATCTTAGAATCACACTCCAAGGACTCCTACTTCTTGACGGTGTCCTAGAGCTGTTGCTGGACCTCGCTGACCCGGGCCTCGTGCTGCTCGTGCGCGGTGCACTCCTTGGCCGCTTTGTCCTCGGCCTCGGCTAACGCCTTCTTGAGGGCCGCCACCTCGGTCGTGGCCCCTAATAAAATTCATGACACTTTAGTCAGCATGAAACATTCATCCTTCCTAAATATACGCGCGGGTCACTACATACCATGGTTGTCCTCTAGCTTCTTCTTCATGAGGCCGAGCTCTTCTTCGGCCCGCTCCAGGCTCTGCTTCAGGCTGGAGACCACCGTAGTATGAGCGGTAGCAGCTAGCAGCGACGCCTGCTTATTCAAATAGACATCTTATGTTAGACTCCTGCAAAAATTAATTTGATCCTCTGTTCGCCTTTTTCTTTCCGAACACCAAACAAAGCATCAGGGGCTACTGTCTACACTATGATATCCTTTCTACAATTACATTACTTACCTCAAAGCCTGTTAAAAGGCTTGCGCAGGCTTCGGTCAGTCCGCTTTTGGCGGACTAAACCTTCTTGATCACCATACCCATAAGGACAGGGTGTTCATCCACAATGGAAGCGCCTTGCAGCGCTTCCAGTAGATTATCCATTGCCTGTGGTTGGACAGAGATCACTGGTGGAACAGGCACACCTCCTCCTTTCGGGGAAGGCCGTTGCTGGACTCCAGAGCCGTGTAGGTCTCCAAAATGGTATCCGATTGGGGGCTGAATGGAATTTGGCCCCCACGGGGGCTTTTCCCCCATTTGTCCGGCGGGCGCCACCCGTCGATCTCCGGAACCTCCCCCTGGTTGTCAGGACCCCGACTCGATGTCACATCGATCTAGCCGGTAACACCTCATATCACTTTGCGGCCTCACGCACGGTATTCCCACGGGTGTCGCCTTACCTTTGCCCGGGACCATTTGCGCCTTATCCTCGAGCATCTCAGCAGTGGTGCGAGTCCGTGAATCCTCCTGAGTGGGGTCAGCATAAATAGCCTGGAGATACCCTTGTGCTCCCGGAAGTGATCCTGGCATATACCGGAAATCAGAGTCCCGAAATAAACCAGATCTGACTCGCATAATGGTCATCATAGAGTAGGCGGCGTCCTGCACAGCCATCTCAATAGTAACCCCGAGTCCATAGGAGCAGTGAAGAGGCTCGGTGGATCCAGGATAAGATGGAAATATCCTGACAGTGCAGAGATACTGGCTTTGATTAAAATCTCGGAATTGCTCTTCGACCGTGTACTCAGGATACCAACGGTATCCAGCCTCAGTCATTACCCTGACCAACTTGGCAGTATGGCCGGGTACATCTAGGCATCGAGTCAGGCGAACCACTTGATTGAGGTCGCGAGTGGCCATCTGAAAGCACAATCATAATGCAAAGGCATTAGAATTTCTAGCAAAATTTCGGCAGCATAACAGCTGTAAATGCTCAAAAAGGATTTTGAGACATTTGACAAAGGATTTCGTACACACTCAACATCATCATATCAAAGTTCTGAATCCATTCTAACAACATCATGTGGTAGTAAAACTGAACTAGGCTTGAATCCATAAACTTATAAGGTACTACTGATTAGCAACTCGTGATCCTGATAGAGAGAACAGATCCTAATTCCTTAACCCCCGGTGGAAGAATGGACTGACTCAGATCAGAATGTCATAAGATAAAGGAGTAAAAGAGCCTTACGTTCCAACCCACAAACAATTCCCCTACATATAACTAAAGAATTTCTAGACTCAACATCGACCAGTTTGGCTTGGAGAACCTACAGGCAGTCCGGCTCTGATACCAACGCTGTCAGGACCCCGACTCGATGTCACATCGATCTAGCCGGTAACACCTCATATCACTTTGCGGCCTCACGCACGGTATTCCCACGGGTGTCGCCTTACCTTTGCCGGGGACCGTTTGCGCCTTTTGGCTCACGTATATGATAGTGTCGCTAGCATCCATATGATAAAGAGCCCGGGCTGACATGACTAGTCGTAAACCCAAAGTGGCACAGACTTACAGGGACAGGCATCCATGACCCAGCTCCGAACGTGTCGGTCATCAGCAAATGGGTCCGGGCTGTAGCACTGGGCTAGCAGGACTCCGGTAAACCGGGCTGTAGCGGGCTAACAGGACTCCGGTACTCAAAGCGTGACATTTCCCCGAAGGGACAGACACAGGAACGAAGAAGGACACATGCCGGCCAGCCTAAGTGTTCCAGAGCAGTAGCAAGCTACCATGGCTCAGCGGTAACACTAGGAGACATTTCCCGGTAAGAGAGGCTACTAAAGATAAACAACTAGATAGTCAGATCCCACACATACCAAGCATTTCAATCATACACACAATATGCTCGATATGTGCAAATACAACGAAGCATCACAACATGACTCTACGACACAAGTACTTTATTTAAGGCTCAGGGAGCCATACATATCATACACAAAGGTACGGGTCTCACGACCCAACATACAAGTCATACAGTCATACAAACCAGCAGCGGAAGTACATTGTCTGAGTACAGACAACTAGTAAAATAAAAGAGGCTTGGAAAGCCTAGCTATACTACGTGGTCCATCACAAGCTCAGGGTCACCACCTGGGTCTTTAGCCTACTCGTTGATGTCAACGTCTACATAGAACCCATCAGAAGGGGTTGCAGCGTCTTCTGTAAAAATGTAGATTATAGCAACATGAGTACAAAGGTACTCAGCAAGACTTACATCAGATCCTACATACATGCATAGTATCAAAAAGGGTTGGTGGAGTTATTGCAGCAAGCCAACTTTGACTCTTGGCTAGGCTATCCTACGATACTTCAATTTGAAATGGTTTTGCACACACAAGTCCACTACTCACCACTTCAATACACTACCGAGGATCCACCTCCGTCTTCCTACGGAAGAGCCATCCTCGGCACTCACACTTATCTTGAGGCTTTTAGTAGTTTCCATTTACTTGTCTATGAACTGTATAGGCAACCAAGTAGTCCTTTACCGCGGACGCGGCTATTCGAATAGATTATGATAACCCTGCAGGGGTGTACTTCTTCATACATGTTTCCACCACTTAGCGTCTGCACACGACATGTGCTCGGCAGACTTCAAGCGAAAGCCGACGTGGGTGTAGACCACGACCTACCTAAACACTTAAGCCTCTAGTCCAGGTTTATCGCCTATTCAGGTTCCATCCGCAGGGAGTCCGGTCGAGGTTTCCCATACGGCCCCGAACGATGTGAACAAGGTTCCCGAGATACCTAACGGGTATTCGGTACACCCGGCCACGTACCTACCGCATCACAGCCCACCCCTACGGTCAGCGCTGTCCACGGCCTCCAGTAGGCTACAAACACCAGAAACTACTTGCAACTCCTGGACAGAGAGCTAGGGTGAATAAGAAGTCGAGCGGGGTCATATTTCAGGGCCCAATGCATGGTAGTAGCTGTATCTTAAATCACATATACAGATCTCAGTGCTTAAGGTCGGCTTCAATGAAACAACCCACCATGTACTCCTACATGGCCTCTCATCGTTACCTTTACCAAATCGTGTTCACCACACCACTCTCATTACCGACATAAACATTTCACTCTAGCCCATCACCCAGATGAACCAGACCTGACACGACTCTAAGCATAGCAGGCATAGCAAGGTAGGAACAACACATACACATGGCTCAATCAACTCCTACACATGCTAGTGGGTTTCATCTAGTTACTGTGGCAATGACAGGTCATGCAGAGGAAATGGGTTCAACTACCGTAGCACATAGCAGTTTGAAACGCGTTGTCTTAATGCAGTAAAAGAGAGCAGGAGCGAGAACATGGGATTGTATCGATATGATCAAATGGTTGGTTGCTTGCCTGATGGTTCGATGCACTGATACGGTTCTTCGTTAGGGTAATCACGGTACTCCTCGGAGGCAGAACCTGTCGTAAAGGACAGCGATGCACAAACATCACCAAACAATATGCGACAATATGATGCATGCATGAAACATGGCAATATGAGTGTGTTGGGCTAATGCAACTAAACCAGAAGGGTTTGAACAAATTTGAATCAAAGATTCAAATTTCAAACTCAAACATGGCCTTTTAAAGTGCTTTTCCTTGTTCTGCTTAAAACATCAATTTAACTTGTTTGATCATGCATGAAAAAAGTACAGATGGATAGATTGGATTTTCTGATCATTTTTCATATATAATTTGTCTAATTTGGAGTTACAGAATAAAAGTTATGAATTTTTGAAGTTTAAATAATATTCTGGAATTTCCTGATTAAATTTAAATCCAGAAATTATAATTACTGCGCCAGCATGACGTCAGCATGACGTCAGTGGTCAACTGCGGCTGGCTGGAGTCAAACCTGACGTGTGGGGTCCACACGTCAGTGACAGGGGGTTAAATAGGGTTAGTTTAATCCTAATTAGGGGTTAGTGGCGCTGGGGGCCCACTGTCAGTGTCAGGGGTTAACCATTAGTGGTTAGCACTAATCCTAATTAGCTACAGGGCTGGGCCCACCTGTCAGGGACTCAGGGGGTGTCCTGCCGTGGTCAAAGTGGGTCAAACCCACCGGCGACGTGACGCCGGCGAGGTCCGAGACGGCGGCGCGACGCGGGATCGCGCTACAGGGCACGGGCGAGGCCGTGCTTGGGTTCGTTGGAAAGCTCTTGCTCCCGCGCGTCGAACGGTGGCCGTGGCTGGGCCTGGGGTGGCCGGAGTCGACGGCGGCGAGCTCGGCTGCGGCCGCCGGAGTTCGGGTGCGGTCGGGATCGGCGTTGCAGGGGGTTTGGGGAGGCGTTAGTGCGTGCTGCGTGATCCTAGTGAGGTGTGGAGCACGATAGTGTGCTCGGTTGGGTGCTACGGTGACCGTGGCCACGACGGCGACATCGCCGGCAGCGTGGAGCTCTCGGCCAAGGTGGGGCTAGGGCCTAGAGGTCGGAAGAGACCAGGGAAGAAGGGGGAAACGATCCGGGGGCTCACCGCGGAGCTGCAGGGATGGTTAGCGGGCTCGGGGACACGCTGGAGACGACAAATTCGACGGCGACGATGGTCGGAGCCCGAAGAGGGGAACGGCGACGTGGCGGCGATGCAGGGCTTCCGGGGACCCGTGGAGCGGTGGGGAGGAAGAGGGGGTCGAGGCGGAGCTCCTGAGCTAGTCGGGGGAGCGAGGGGTGGCCGGAGACGGCTGCTTTGGTGAACGGCGGCGACGGTGGTGTTCGGCCGTGTGAGAGAGAGAGCGAGGGAGAGGAGGGAAGAGCCGGGGGAGAGTGAGAGAGAGCAGGGGGATCGGGACGGCCTGCGGGAGTCGTCCACGCGGCCAGGAGCTCGTCGGCAAGCAGGAGGTGGCCACGCGGCCGTGCGCGTGCGAGCACGCAGCAGCTTCGGGGCGAGGGGAGGAAGACGACGGAGGGCTGCAGTGGTGGGCTGGGCCGCCTGCTGGCTGGGCCGGCCAGCTGGCTGGGCTGCACAGGGAGGAGCCCAGGTAAGCTTCTCCCTTTTAATTATTTTCTGTTTTCTAATTTCTGACATTTGTTTTGATTTAAATAAAATATTAAATCATTTTATTTCCTTATGCCAATTTTTGCAGGAGCTAGATATATTATTCCAGAGCTCCTTTATAAATGGCATCATATTTGGACATATATTAATATATATAAATAATATATTTCCAAAGCAAATAATTATGCATTAATTCCAAATGCCCAAAATAAATACCTATGAGCTCTTGAAAATATTGGTTTGATTTTTATCTCTGTCCAATATTTTCAGAGAGCAACATGAGCATTTTCTTGGACCTTTTTGGAGAAATTTTTATTTGGATCATTTTCAAAAATGATTCTGAGGGTTTCACAGATCCCCATTTCAAGTTTCTGATGAAAGAGGAAACATGATGCAACACTCTAATGCATGGCTAGCTAGGATGTGACAACTCACCCCCACTCAAAAGAATCTCGTCCCGAGATTTGGGTTCCTCCGGGAAGAAGGCGGGATTCTCGAGTCGAAGACGATCCTCCCTTTCCCAAGTTGCTTCATCCTCAGAATGGTGCGACCATTGTACTTTGAGAAACTTGATGTTATGACGTCGAGTGGTACGTTCGGCCTGATCGAGGATACGAATGGGGTACTCTCGATATGTAAGATTATCTTGGAGATCAAGCGTTTCGTGGTCCACTTCACGGATAGGATCCGAGAAGCAACGCCTGAGTTGAGAAACGTGGAAGACATCGTGGACTCTGGAGAGGTGCGGAGGTAGTTCCAACTGGTAGGCAACTTCTCCTCGTTTGGCGAGAATGCGAAAAGGTCCAATGTAACGAGGAGCCAATTTGCCTTTGATACCGAAACGATGGGTTCCCTTCAGAGGGGTGACCCGAAGATAAGCCTTCTCGTCAACCTCGAAAGTCATAGCCTTATGTTTTCGGTCATATTGACTCTTTTGACGAGATTGGGCTGTTTTCAACTTTTCACGAACGATGCAAACTTGTTCTTCTACTTCCTGAATCATATCCGGGCCAAAGAATTGTCTTTCCCCGGTCTCTGACCAGTTAAGGGGTGTTCGACACCGTCGTCCATAGAGAACTTCAAAAGGGGCTTTACCCAAGCTAGATTGATAGCTGTTGTTGTAAGCGAATTCGGCAAATGGAAGGCACTTCTCCCAATCCATTCCGAATGAGATAACAGAGGCTCGAAGCATGTCTTCTAGAATTTGGTTGACGCGTTCCACTTGACCACTCGACTGAGGGTGGAAAGCGGTGCTAAAGGAGAGGCGGGTTCCCATAGCATTTTGAAAACTCTCCCAAAATCGAGAGGTGAAAAGACTTCCTCGATCCGAGTTGATTTCCAAAGGAACACCATGGAGGGACACTATTCGAGAGATGTATAAGTCTGCCAGCTGGCTAGCGGTTATACTCTCACGAACAGGCAAGAAATGAGCTACTTTGGAAAGACGATCGACCACGACGAAAATAGCATTATTCCCTCTCTTGGTCCTGGGAAAACCGGTAATGAAATCCATACCAATTTTATCCCATTTCCATTCAGGAATAGCTAAGGGTTGAAGGGTGCCAGCAGGCCGTTGGTGCTCTGCTTTTACACGACGACAGACGTCGCAATTAGCAATAAAATGAGCAATTTCTCTCTTCATCCTAGTCCACCAGAACCTCTGGCGTAGGTCCTGATACATCTTAGTACTACCGGGATGAATGGTGAGAGGAGATTCATGAGCTTCTTTAAGGATCAATTGCCGTAGATGCTGGTTCTTGGGAACCACTAGACGGTTCTCAAAGTACACAACACCATGATCATTTGTGGAGAAACAACTAGCACCTCCGCTAGCAATGTTCTCTTTGATTTTAGATATTCCCTTATCTCGCCTTTGGGCAGCGATGATTTGATCCGTAAGAGTAGGTTTTGCTACCAAGGTGGAAAGAAAACCTTGAGGTACAATGTGAAGGTTAAGCTTCCGAAATTCCTCATGGAGGAGCGGTTGACTTTGTTGTAACATCAGGTTGTTACAATAAGATTTACGACTTAGCGCATTAGCCATGACGTTGGCTTTCCCTGGGGTGTAGGTTATTCCTAAGTCGAAGTCTGTGATCAATTCAACCCAACGTCTCTGCCTGAGATTCAAATCCGGTTGGGTGAAAATGTACTTCAGACTTTGGTGATCAGTGAATATTTCGCAACGATTACCGAGGAGGTAATGTCGCCAGGTCTTAAGTGCATAGACTACGGCTGCAAGCTCTAGATCATGAGTAGGATAATTCTCCTCATGTGGGTGCAATTGCCGTGAAGCGTAAGCAATTACGTGTCGATCTTGCATAAGAATGCAACCTAGTCCTTGTCGCGAGGCGTCGCAGTAGATAACAAAGTCCTTGGAAAAGTCTGGCGGTACCAGTACGGGAGCAGAGGTCAGGCGTCTTTTCAGTTCCTGAAAGCTGTGCTCACATTGTGGAGTCCATTCGAACTTTTTATCTTTCTTGAGGAGTTCGGTTAGAGGCTTAGCAACTTTGGAGAAGTTCTCGACAAAGCGACGACAATAGCTCGCTAAGCCTAGAAAACTCCGAACTTGCTTGACCGATTCAGGTGGAGTCCAATTAAGGACGGCTTGAACTCGCTCAGGGTTAACAGCAATACCTTTACCAGATATTACATGACCTAGATAGGTCACTTCTGTCAACCAGAATTCACATTTAGAAAATTTGGCATAAAGGCGATGCTCTCGAAGTTTCTTCAACACTAGCCTTAGATGTTCGGCATGTTCTTCCTCGTTCTTGGAGTAGATGAGTATATCATCGAGATAAACTACGACGAACTTATCCAAATACTCCATGAAGATTGAGTTCATTAACCGAGAAAAGGTGGCTGGAGCGTTGGTTAATCCGAAGGACATGACGGTGTACTCGTATTGGCCATAACGAGTAACAAAGGCCGTTTTAGGAATGTCCCCGTTTCTGATTTTGATTTGATGGTAGCCCAACCTCAAATCCATCTTGGAGAAGACTGAGGATCCAGCGAGCTGATCATACAGATCGTTGATCCTGGGAAGTGGATATTTGTTCTTGATTGTGACCAAATTGACAGGTCGGTAATCTACAACCATCCGGTCCGTACCATCCTTCTTCTTGACGAATAGTACGGGGCAAGCCCACGGAGATGAACTAGGGCGGATGAAACCCTTTTTCAAGGATTCATCGAGTTGTTTCTTAAGCTCGGCTAGTTCTAGTGGTGCCATCTTATAAGGTCTTCTAGCAATCGGAACAGTTCCGGGGATGAGGTCGATTACGAACTCAACATCCCTGTCAGGTGGAACACCTGGCAATTCCTCTGGAAAGACATCCGGGAAGTCACGGACTACCGGAATGTCCTCAAGGTCTGGCAAAGGGCTGGCGTTAAGAGAATATAATTGTCGCTTGGCTATTCGGGTCAAGACATTGACTATCTTCCCCGAAGGATGGGTGAGTTGAACAGTCCTAGAGAAGCAATCAATTTTGGCTTGATGAGCTGACATCCAGTCCATACCCAAAATGATATTAATATCTGAAGATTTAAGGGCTATCAAAGACGCGAGAAAAACAAGTCTGTCGACTTGGATTTCATTTCCATAACTTACCCTAGAGGTCTGCCATCTAGAACCAGGGGTAGAAATTTCCATAGTGGATGGCATGTCACAGAATGCAACGTTATGCAAACGAGCATAATTTTCGGATATAAAAGAATGAGAGGCTCCTGTATCGAAAAGAACAGATGCCGGGTGGCAATTTACAAGAAGCGTACCGAGAACGACGTTGGGATCCTCTTGAGCTTCTTCGGCAGAGATACAGTTGACATGGCCACGTGAAGCGGTGACCGGTCTGGCGTGGAATATTTTTCCTGTCGGCTTGCCACGGCCAACAGCTTTAGCAGATTGATTGGGGTTGGTCTGGGGACACTCACGCATATAGTGACCAGATTCCCCACACTTGAAACAAGTCACGGAACTGGTACGTGGAGGAGCATTGTTAGTTGGACCCCCATAGGGCTTGGCCGGTGCAGACTGTTGAACGGGGCGAGGCGCCTGGAAGGATGGCCTCGGTGTGAACCTGGGTGGCAGGGCGGTGTTGGGTACCCACACGCGGCGCTTCTGAGGACCAGCACCGGATGAGGAACCCATATCGCGGCCATGCTTGCGTGTTGCGTCATAGTCAGTCTGACCAGTTTCAGCACTGATGGCTTTGTTGACAAGTTTCTGAAAAGATGTGCACTCATGCAGACGGAGGTCGCGGCGAAGCTCAGGACTAAGGCCCTTACGGAACCTTGCTTGCTTCTTGGCGTCAGTAGAAACTTCCTCGGTTGCATATCGTGCGAGATTACCAAACTCCCTGCTATAAACATCCACAGAAAGTCGGCCTTGGGTGAAATTGCAGAATTCCTCACGTTTACGGTCCATGAGGCCCTCCGGAATGTGATGTTCACGGAAAGCCTCGCTGAATTCAGCCCAAGTAGTGACATGGCCCGCTGGGCGCATAGCTCCATAATTCTCCCACCATAGACTGGCGGGGCCTTCAAGATGATATGCAGCAAAGGTGACCTTGTCAGCCTCCGCTACCAGCGCGGAACGCAGCTTGTGAGCGATACTGCGAAGCCAGTCATCAGCGTCGAGAGGCTCGACGGAGTGGTGGAACGTGGGTGGATGTAATTTGATAAAATCACTGAGTGACACCACGTTAGTCCTCTGATGGTGTGCTGTGTTCTGTTCAATACGCTCCAACAAACGGTTGGTCTCCCGCTTGTTTCTCTCAGCTTCCATCATAACCTCGGCTAGTGAAGGAGGATGAGGCAGATTTGCATCCCTGACTTCACTGCCTTCGGCCTGCTCTTGAGGAGCAGGGTTAGTGCGCGTGTTGACCATCCTAGGTAAACAAGACAATGATTTAGTCAGGATGATAAAATTCCGACATAGGACACATAATGTAAGGAATAACTCGGAATGCAAGATGATCATCCGTATGACATGGTAGATACAGAAACTGCTTCTTTTATTCCATCGTCATACACACCATACAGGGTTTAGTACAAGACCAAACAAAGTACTAATACGGTGAAAAGAGGATTACATCTCATCGGAGGCATCCCAAGCTCCTATACATTATTTTTCTACACCTCCGGAAAAGAGTACAAACTAGGTCATATCCCACGAGTCACGCGGAACGATAGAAGACACAGCTAGTGCGAACTAGTGATACTACCACTAACTCAGACCGATCCGTAGTAGTCCTCGTAGAAGTCACCTCCATAGCCTGGAAGCTCAACATGATCATCCGGAAACAGACGGTCTCGCGGAGCTTGTGGACCATAGGGGCTAGGATGAGGCCTTGGACCAACAGACGGTGGCCTGCGGGGACCGCGAGGTGGGGTGATGCCTCCTACATCACGCCAACCCATCACGTCTGGCAGAGCAGATCTCACAGGATAGAGATCGCGCATATCTGAATATCCAGCTTGCACCGCCGGTGCGAACCGGGTCAAAGTGGCCCAGTGGTCAGCACGGGTATTGAAGAGCTCTAACCTCAAGGCCCGATTTTCACGGTCCTTATCCTCGAGCATCTCAGCAGTGGTGCGAGTCCGTGAATCCTCCTGAGTGGGGTCAGCATAAATAGCCTGGAGATACCCTTGTGCTCCCGGAAGTGATCCTGGCATATACCGGAAATCAGAGTCCCGAAATAAACCAGATCTGACTCGCATAATGGTCATCATAGAGTAGGCGGCGTCCTGCACAGCCATCTCAATAGTAACCCCGAGTCCATAGGAGCAGTGAAGAGGCTCGGTGGATCCAGGATAAGATGGAAATATCCTGACAGTGCAGAGATACTGGCTTTGATTAAAATCTCGGAATTGCTCTTCGACCGTGTACTCAGGATACCAACGGTATCCAGCCTCAGTCATTACCCTGACCAACTTGGCAGTATGGCCGGGTACATCTAGGCATCGAGTCAGGCGAACCACTTGATTGAGGTCGCGAGTGGCCATCTGAAAGCACAATCATAATGCAAAGGCATTAGAATTTCTAGCAAAATTTCGGCAGCATAACAGCTGTAAATGCTCAAAAAGGATTTTGAGACATTTGACAAAGGATTTCGTACACACTCAACATCATCATATCAAAGTTCTGAATCCATTCTAACAACATCATGTGGTAGTAAAACTGAACTAGGCTTGAATCCATAAACTTATAAGGTACTACTGATTAGCAACTCGTGATCCTGATAGAGAGAACAGATCCTAATTCCTTAACCCCCGGTGGAAGAATGGACTGACTCAGATCAGAATGTCATAAGATAAAGGAGTAAAAGAGCCTTACGTTCCAACCCACAAACAATTCCCCTACATATAACTAAAGAATTTCTAGACTCAACATCGACCAGTTTGGCTTGGAGAACCTACAGGCAGTCCGGCTCTGATGCCAACGCTGTCAGGACCCCGACTCGATGTCACATCGATCTAGCCGGTAACACCTCATATCACTTTGCGGCCTCACGCACGGTATTCCCACGGGTGTCGCCTTACCTTTGCCCGGGACCGTTTGCGCCTTTTGGCTCACGTATATGATAGTGTCGCTAGCATCCATATGATAAAGAGCCCGGGCTGACATGACTAGTCGTAAACCCAAAGTGGCACAGACTTACAGGGACAGGCATCCATGACCCAGCTCCGAACGTGTCGGTCATCAGCAAATGGGTCCGGGCTGTAGCACTGGGCTAGCAGGACTCCGGTAAACCGGGCTGTAGCGGGCTAACAGGACTCCGGTACTCAAAGCGTGACATTTCCCCGAAGGGACAGACACAGGAACGAAGAAGGACACATGCCGGCCAGCCTAAGTGTTCCAGAGCAGTAGCAAGCTACCATGGCTCAGCGGTAACACTAGGAGACATTTCCCGGTAAGAGAGGCTACTAAAGATAAACAACTAGATAGTCAGATCCCACACATACCAAGCATTTCAATCATACACACAATATGCTCGATATGTGCAAATACAACGAAGCATCACAACATGACTCTACGACACAAGTACTTTATTTAAGGCTCAGGGAGCCATACATATCATACACAAAGGTACGGGTCTCACGACCCAACATACAAGTCATACAGTCATACAAACCAGCAGCGGAAGTACATTGTCTGAGTACAGACAACTAGTAAAATAAAAGAGGCTTGGAAAGCCTAGCTATACTACGTGGTCCATCACAAGCTCAGGGTCACCACCTGGGTCTTTAGCCTACTCGTTGATGTCAACGTCTACATAGAACCCATCAGAAGGGGTTGCAGCGTCTTCTGTAAAAATGTAGATTATAGCAACATGAGTACAAAGGTACTCAGCAAGACTTACATCAGATCCTACATACATGCATAGTATCAAAAAGGGTTGGTGGAGTTATTGCAGCAAGCCAGCTTTGACTCTTGGCTAGGCTATCCTACGATACTTCAACTTGAAATGGTTTTGCGCACACGAGTCCACTACTCACCACTTCAATACACTACCGAGGATCCACCTCCGTCTTCCTACGGAAGAGCCATCCTCGGCACTCACACTTATCTTGAGGCTTTTAGTAGTTTCCATTTACTTGTCTATGAACTGTATAGGCAACCAAGTAGTCCTTTACCGCGGACGCGGCTATTCGAATAGATCATGTTAACCCTGCAGGGGTGTACTTCTTCATACATGTTTCCACCACTTAGCGTCTGCACACGACATGTGCTCGGCAGACTTCAAGCGAAAGCCGACGTGGGTGTAGACCACGACCTACCTAAACACTTAAGCCTCTAGTCCAGGTTTATCGCCTATTCAGGTTCCATCCGTAGGGAGTCCGGCCGAGGTTTCCCATACGGCCCCGAACGATGTGAACAAGGTTCCCGAGATACCTAACGGGTATTCGGTACACCCGGCCACGTACCTACCGCATCACAGCCCACCCCTACGGTCAGCGCTGTCCACGGCCTCCAGTAGGCTACAAACACCAGAAACTACTTGCAACTCCTGGACAGAGAGCTAGGGTGAATAAGAAGTCGAGCGGGGTCATATTTCAGGGCCCAATGCATGGTAGTAGCTGTATCTTAAATCACATATACAGATCTCAGTGCTTAAGGTCGGCTTCAATGAAACAACCCACCATGTACTCCTACATGGCCTCTCATCGATACCTTTACCAAATCGTGTTCACCACACCACTCTCATTACCGACATAAACATTTCACTCTAGCCCATCACCCAGATGAACCAGACCTGACACGACTCTAAGCATAGCAGGCATAGCAAGGTAGGAACAACACATACACATGGCTCAATCAACTCCTACACATGCTAGTGGGTTTCATCTAGTTACTGTGGCAATGACAGGTCATGCAGAGGAAATGGGTTCAACTACCGTAGCACACAGCAGTTTGAAACGCGTTGTCTTAATGCAGTAAAAGAGAGCAGGAGCGAGAACATGGGATTGTATCGATATGATCAAATGGTTGGTTGCTTGCCTGATGGTTCGATGCACTGATACGGTTCTTCGTTAGGGTAATCACGGTACTCCTCGGAGGCAGAACCTGTCGTAAAGGACAGCGATGCACAAACATCACCAAACAATATGCGACAATATGATGCATGCATGAAACATGGCAATATGAGTGTGTTGGGCTAATGCAACTAAACCAGAAGGGTTTGAACAAATTTGAATCAAAGATTCAAATTTCAAACTCAAACATGGCCTTTTAAAGTGCTTTTCCTTGTTCTGCTTAAAACATCAATTTAACTTGTTTGATCATGCATGAAAATAGTACAGATGGATAGATTGGATTTTTCTGATCATTTTTCATATATAATTTGTCTAATTTGGAGTTACAGAATAAAAGTTATGAATTTTTGAAGTTTAAATAATATTCTGGAATTTCCTGATTAAATTTAAATCCAGAAATTATAATTACTGCGCCAGCATGACGTCAGCATGACGTCAGTGGTCAACTGCGGCTGGCTGGAGTCAAACCTGACGTGTGGGGTCCACACGTCAGTGACAGGGGTTAAACAGGGTTAGTTTAATCCTAATTAGGGGTTAGTGGCGCTGGGGGCCCACTGTCAGTGTCAGGGGTTAACCATTAGTGGTTAGCACTAATCCTAATTAGCTACAGGGCTGGGCCCACCTGTCAGGGACTCAGGGGGTGTCCTGCCGTGGTCAAAGTGGGTCAAACCCACCGGCGACGTGACGCCGGCGAGGCCCGAGACGGCGGCGCGACGCGGGATCGCGCTACAGGGCACGGGCGAGGCCGTGCTTGGGTTCGTTGGAAAGCTCTTGCTCCCGCGCGTCGAACGGTGGCCGTGGCTGGGCCTGGGGTGGCCGGAGTCGACGGCGGCGAGCTCGGCTGCGGCCGCCGGAGTTCGGGTGCGGTCGGGATCGGTGTTGCAGGGGGTTTGGGGAGGCGTTAGTGCGTGCTGCGTGATCCTAGTGAGGTGTGGAGCACGATAGTGTGCTCGGTTGGGTGCTACGGTGACCGTGGCCACGACGGCGACATCGCCGGCGGCGTGGAGCTCTCGGCCAAGGTGGGGCTAGGGCCTAGAGGTCGGAAGAGACCAGGGAAGAAGGGGGAAACGATCCGGGGGCTCACCGCGGAGCTGCAGGGATGGTTAGCGGGCTCGGGGACGCGCTGGAGACGACGAATTCGACGGCGACGATGGTCGGAGCCCGAAGAGGGGAACGGCGACGTGGCGGCGATGCAGGGCTTCCGGGGACCCGTGGAGCGGTGGGGAGGAAGAGGGGGTCGAGGCGGAGCTCCTGAGCTAGTCGGGGGAGCGAGGGGTGGCCGGAGACGGCTGCTTTGGCGAACGGCGGCGACGGTGGTGTTCGGCCGTGTGAGAGAGAGAGCGAGGGAGAGGAGGGAAGAGCCGGGGGAGAGTGAGAGAGAGCAGGGGGGATCGGGACGGCCTGCGGGAGTCGTCCACGCGGCCAGGAGCTCGTCGGCAAGCAGGAGGTGGCCGCGCGGCCGTGCGCGTGCGAGCACGCAGCAGCTTCGGGGCGAGGGGAGGAAGACGACGGAGGGCTGCAGTGGTGGGCTGGGCCGCCTGCTGGCTGGGCCGGCCAGCTGGCTGGGCTGCACAGGGAGGAGCCCAGGTAAGCTTCTCCCTTTTAATTATTTTCTGTTTTCTAATTTCTGACATTTGTTTTGATTTAAATAAAATATTAAATCATTTTATTTCCTTATGCCAATTTTTGCAGGAGCTAGATATATTATTCCAGAGCTCCTTTATAAATGGCATAATATTTGGACATATATTAATATATATAAATAATATATTTCCAAAGCAAATAATTATGCATTAATTCCAAATGCCCAAAATAAATACCTATGAGCTCTTGAAAATATTGGTTTGATTTTTATCTCTGTCCAATATTTTCAGAGAGCAACATGAGCATTTTCTTGGACCTTTTTGGAAAAAATTTTATTTGGATCATTTTCAAAAATGATTCTGAGGGTTTCACAGATCCCCATTTCAAGTTTCTGATGAAAGAGGAAACATGATGCAACACTCTAATGCATGGCTAGCTAGGATGTGACACTGGTCTAGGAAGGTCCTTTGGGACACCACCTCTTCATCAGCCTTGGCCGAGACAGAGTGAGCGGGTGGCGGTGACATGCTAGCCATCTCCTTTGAATCTAGGGAACCCTCTGTTGAGGATCGCGGGGAGCTGCCGCGGGCCGGACTGCGATGGCATAATTTAAACATATTAATATCACAAAATGGAAAGGCCAGGCATTTGGATGTGCATAAGGTTTTTGGTACTTACGAGGTGGCCCGAGGCTTGGTTCGGGGCATTCGCTCCGGACTGTTATCGACATCCCACGCGGAGTTATCCGCAAGGGAGCCCTTCCCCCTCTTGGGCGCCTTCGCCTCCAAATTTGGGCAGGCCCCCCTTTCCATCCTTCCCCCCTTAGGGGGGGAGTCTCTTTCTTCCTCCTCCTCGTCTTCGGCGGCCGAAGAGTGAGTCTCGTCTTCGGACGTCACGTCCAAAGCACCTTTTTGGTGAAGGCCACTCCGGGCCCCCTTGCCCGTTTTCTTGGCCTTCTTCTCTGGCACATCATAAGGCGCCAGAAAAACAACATCTTTGTCAGAAGTGGATTTCTTGGTCTTCGGGTAGCGGAACCGGACAATTAATCCACCCGCTATGTCGATCCAGGCCTAAAAAATTGATAAGAACGCTTAGACTCCTCAAAATATGCTAGTAAAGGCTATACCTTGAAAAGATGAAAAACTTACCGAATTAGCCTAGCATTTTAAGCTAAGCCCGCGATCCTCGGTCGTAGGCGGTGGTGTCTCACCGGCCTTGAAGAGCACTTTCCAGATGTCTTCGTGCATCGTGCCGAATAGCTCTAGCAGCTTCTAGTGCTTGGCCTGATCGAACTCCCATGAATAGCAAGTCCGGCGTTGGCACGGAAGGATCCGACGAATGAGCATAACCTGTATCATGTTGACAAGTTTGATTCTCTTGGTTATCATGTTCTTGACGCACGTCTGGAGCCCAGTTAGCTCGTTCGAAGAACCCCAGGTTAGACCCTTCTCTTGCTAGGAGGTGAGTCGCATCGGAACTCCGGATCGGAATTCGGGGGCCGCTGCCTAGTTGGTGTCACGCGGCTCGGTGATGTAGAACCACCCCGACTGCCACCCCTTCACCGTCTCCACAAAGGAGCCTTCGGGCCATGTGACATTGGGCATCTTGCCCACCATGGCGCCTCCGCACTCTGCTTGTTGGCCTCTCACCACCTTCGGCTTTACATTAAAGGTCTTCAGCCATAGGCCGAAGTGAGATGGGATACGGAGAAAGGCCTCACAAATGACTACAAATGTAGAGATGTTGAGGATAAAGTTGGGGAATATATCATGGAAGTCCAGCCCGTAGTAAAACATCAGTCCGCGGACAAACGGTTGGAGAGGGAATCCCAGCCTGCGGACGAAATGTGTGAGAAACACAACCCTCTCAGGGGGCTCTGGGGTAGGGACGATCTGTCCCTTGGCCGGGAGACGGTGAACGATCTCCTTGGCCAGATATCCGGCCTCTTGGAGCTCCTTTATGTCTTTCTTCTTATCAGAGGAGGCCATCCACTTGCCTCCAGCTCCGGATCAGGACATGGTTGGAGTAATTTCTCCGGCGGGGGAAGCTAGAGTTTGGGCGCTGGAGCTCAAGAATGGATGGGCAGAGGAAGGAGAAGGCATGGGTGAATGAGGACGAATCCTTATCCCCTTATAAAGGACGTGAATGTCAAACGCCTTCCTACTCGCCTTAAAACTCACCTACTCCCAAGTGCTGTGTAAACGACATGGTTGGGTTACCCACGCCCGTATTGATGAGGATCCCGCAATAAGGGGACACAATCTCTGCTTTCACAAGACGTGTCAATGGAAATCGCATCTCGAAACACGAGATGGCAGACAAAACAGTTCGATATAGTGACCGGGCAGACGTGATGTCATGTTGTAAAAATGTTTTGAGCGGATAGGACTCGTGGAATATTATATTCTCTCTACGGTTGTGTGTGGCGTTGTGTTACAGGTCCGTACACATTCAAATACATCTGAAGACTATCTTGGAGTTCGGAGGGAAGAACCCGCCTGGCAATGCCGAAGACAGATCTACGCACCATATACATTGTCATTGAGGCCAGGTTCAGGGGCTACTGAGGGAGTCCTGGACTAAGGGCTCCTCGGGTGTCCAGCCTGTTAGCCATGGGCCGGACTGATGGGCTATGAAGATACGAAGACGGAAGACTACACCGTGTCCGGATGTGACTCTCCTTGGCGTGGAAGGCAAGCTTGGCGACCAAATATATGGATGCCTTTCTTTGTAACTAACCTTGTGTAACCCTAGATCCTCCCTGTGTCTATATAAATCGGAGGACTTAGTACAGAGGAGATACATTATCATAACCATACAAGCTAGGCCTCTAGGGTTTATCCATTACGATCTCGTGGTAGGTCAACTCTTGTAATACTCATATTCATCAAGATCAATCAAGCAGGACATAGGGTATTACCTCCATAGAGACAGCCCGAACCTGGGTAAAACATTGTGTCCACTGTCTCCTGTTACCATCAACCTTAGACACACAGTTCGGGACCCCCTACCCGAGATCCTTCGGTTTTGACACCGACACCGACCACTTCATGGCATCAAGCCGAGGGCAGGTGCTGACCAGCCTCTTCACGAGACCAAAGTAGCTACTGGGCATGGGTTCGGCGGGCCAAAGACGGATTATCAAATCCCTCATGGCCAATTCAGCCACCCTACGCAGTTCGGTCCATTACTTCAGCTGATCGCTGAGGGGCACAGGATGCTCTGGCACAAGGTACGGCGACCAGAACAACTTCTCCGTTGAGCTCCCCTCTTCGGCCCGGAAGAACTCCGAAGCATCAGCAACAACTTCGGGGCAGGTCCGCAAACACTCCTTGAGAACTCCAAATTTTGGTTAGAAATATGTACCTTTTCTTCACAAATTTGCTCTGCATGTTAAAGGCCTTACCCGTCGGAATTTTCCTTGCCTCTTGGATCTCCCGGGCAGAGCTTTGGGCTTCGGCCTGGGCTACTTGTGCAGTTTGGAGTGCCTTGGCAAGTTCGGAATTTTGCTCCAAACTCTTGCACTCTAAGGACTCGCATTTGCCTATGGCATCCTTGAGCTCCTGTTGGACTTCCTCCACTCGCGATTCATGTTTAAGGCGGGAGGCTCGTTCCTCCTTCGCCTCCTTCCTGGCCTCGACACCACACTCTTGAGGGCCTCGACCTTGATGTGTCAGCTACAAAAATAATTATGAAACTCATTCAGATAGCACACAAAGCTGGCACCATTTCAGACGTGTGATCGGTATTACATACCTTGCTTTTCTTCTAACTTCCGCCTTAGCTCGGATGCTTCGGCGGCATGGGCAGCTGACGCCTATTTCGCAACCTGTTTGTTCACATAGATATGTATGTTAACCTCCTGCGTGAGTTATTAGATCCTTTGTTTGGTTTTTCTTTTCGAACACTGAACAGAGTCTCAGGGGCTACTATCTATGCACATGCATTCTTTTTATGCAGTTAAAAAACACTGTAAAGCACATACCTCAAAGCCTCTTAAAAGGCTAGTTTAGGCTTCGCTCAATCCACTTTTCGTGGACTGGACCTTTTCGATCACCGTACCCGTAAGGGTATGATGTTCTTTCACAACGATGGCGCCCTGGAGCGCTCTCATTGGAGTGTCCGGCGCCTCCGCATTGATAGAGGACGCTGGTGTTGTAGGCGTGCCACCTTCCGGTAAAGAGGGTTGCTCCTCTGTCTCTGGAACCATGTGTGTTTTCGGAATGACATTTGGTTGGGGGCCAAACTAGATATGGCCCTCGTCTCCAGTCTCCATGGGGTCTGTAACATCCCAAATTCTCAATTTTGAATGTTATACATAGATCATCCATGCATATCATGTTTTATTGCTTTTCCGTTCCGTAAACCTCGAAATCTTAAGCAGCTCAAGGACCCTCGGAGAGAGTTGGGGATTTCCCGGTCTTCATATTTGATTCTTTTATCAAATAATGAAAAGAGGATTTGATTTTAATTATTTCTCTTCGAAAAATATTTCACATTAAAAATTAAAGAGAGGAGATAATATGACTTCTCCAAAATAAATGAAATATTGGAGGAAAAATATTAAAATAATTAAATTGATTTTTATTTGATTTTATTCGGATTTTATTTGCATTAGAAAAATTGCATGTTTTTCAAAATTGCATTTTAGGGCCAAGAAAATGTTCATCTTGTTCTAAATATTTTATTTTGACGGTGAAAATTTGTTTTGGCAATTTTTTAGGTTTTTATATATTTTTTTAGGATTTTATTTCGGACGGCGAAATTTAAAAAAAATGGTTCCGCGCCGACTGGGCCTAAGGCCCGGCCGCCGCCGCCGCCTCCTGCGCGCGCGCGCTGCCGCCGCCACCGCCACTCGGACCGGAGTCCGAGTTGGACTCCGCCTCCGCCGCGCCTTGCCCCCTCCTCCAAGTCGCCGCCCCCGCCCCCTTTATATACGCCACCACCCCACCACCACCACCACCGCCGCCGGCAAGCCCCGCCGCCTAGCGCAGCCGCCGCCGCCCGCGCTCGCCGCCGCAGCCGCCCCGCCTAGCGCCGCCGCCGCCAAGCCCCGCCGCCCCGAGAGCCGCCGCCCCGCACCCCGCCTCGCCGGACCTCTCGCCGGAGGTATCCGCCAGATCCGAGCCATCGTTTTTTTTAAAAACCGTTCGGTTTATTTTTTTTCAAAACCCTAGTTTTCGTTTTTTCTTAATAGATCGGTTTTTCTCTGATTTATTATTTTAGCGAGCGTTCGCTCGTTCGTTCGTTTTAACGAACGATTCCTCGCCCGTTAGAAACAACTAACGAATGCTCGCTCGTTAGTCTGTTCGTGAGTTTTCTTTTATCAGATTTATTCCGCGATTTTTCTGGTCGCGATTTCTGATCCGATCTTAGTTTCTATTTATCTTTTCGCTCGTTTAACGGAATCAGGCTATTCAAGCGCCTGGAGTTTCGTCTCGAAACCCTCTTTCCATTTAACCTACTCAAACAGGTTTTTGCTACTGTAAAATTTGACATAGTTTCAGATTAGTAAACGAAGCTTCTTTCTTTCGCCGTTTGAGTTTCGTTGCTCTGTTTGATTTGATTCTTTTTGCGAACCGGATTTCTTAATTTGAACTTTCTGGTCAACCTCTCTTATTTGAGTTTTTCTTGTGCATCGTTGCTTGTTACTTATGTATGTTATTGTTTGCTTGCGATAAAATTCCCGGAGTGTGAAGCGTGTTACTACGAGTCTCTAGGATTCGCGGATCGTCAGCAAGGCAATAACACTTTGATCATATCCCATTATTACCCAGTTTTTATGCATTAGTTCCAATCCTCAAACATTGCATGATTAGGAGGTCATTAACTTGTGGGTTGGGAAGTAGTTGCTGAGGTAGAACCTATTGCCTTGTTATATTCAAACCCTTGAGAGTTACTTCTACATTTTGCCTATATTGCTATGCTATGCTCGTAGACGTGGTATGGGTTTGAGTGAAATTCATGTCAGATGTGAGATTGTTAATTAATGGTTCAACTTAAGGTGGCAACTTAATCAAACAACTAGGTGGATTGAGGCACCTGGGGAACCCAGTGTTGTCTGTTTTCTTTTTTGGAAATCCCGGGGTACCCGTGTGATCTTCCGACCACCCAGGATCAAAGGGAACTGAGATGATTCATGCTAGAAATTTCCGTGTGCAGCCACAAGCTATTATGGGCTCTAGCATAGTTGAGTAAGTTACGTGAAGCTCTTGAAGAGGTAGATCAGCAGGTAGTGGGTTTTGTAGGTTTTGTAGATTAGGTCGTTGCCGTGCAGCTCAGCTATGCCGTTGGAGTTGATGGACTCACCTTATCTTCCATGCCTTCCGCTGTTATCACATTAGATGGCCTTAAGCCATATTATTGTAATAGGTTCTCTTTGGAGACATTCGATGTAATAGTGTGTGATTGCTACTCTGTTATAAATCCTTTGAGTACTGTGTGTGTCAGCATTACCGATCCAGGGATGACACTGAAGCACAGAGACTTGACCATCTGAGGTCGGGTCGCTACAAGATGGTATCAGAGCACACGCTGAGTGTAGGACACGACCACTAAGATAAACCCTAGGTCACACTTCTCTTCTCATTTCTGACTCCTCTACATTTTCTACTCTTTTGGATGACGGAGAAGAAGAACAAGTTTGCACAACTGGATGAAGACACACCTTTTGGATGCCACTTGAAGGAAGTCACTAGGTACTTGAACATTAGAATACCAAGCTTCACCGGAACGTACAACGCCACTTTACCTGAAGAGGAGCGCTGGATGATTCAAGTACAAGTTCCAGGAAGGACGTTCTCGCCAACTTCTAAACCCATAGAATTTTCCTTCGATGCACCAACCTGGAGTTTAGGAAAGAGTATGGCAGCTCACATAACCATGGGACGCATTGGAGAAGTTTACAACAGGGAGCTTAAGGACACTATTTACCAAATATGTGGGCGCCGAGACGAGCAATGGGAAGTAATCAACACCAGGAAGGATAGATCCATTGCAGCTTTCATCCAGGAGTTAAACCAGCACATTCGACGTCAGGAGAACCAGAGGTGTGCGAACATGATGGACTTGAAGAAGGTGAAGACTAGGCTCATCGAGCTGGAAGAAGAACTCAAGTTTACCCGCGATGGATATGAGGAGGAAATCAAGACCCTACTGGAGAAGAATGATGACTTAGTCAAGAAGATCGGAGTATTCATGGGAGGACCAGCACCAATAGAAGAAGAAGAAGAACCCAAGGAAATATGCCCTGAGGACTACATCATCTTCGACGACACCGACTCCGACCCTAGTGATGATGACTTTGAAGACGAAGATGGAGCAAACATCATGGAGTCTTCCACCGATCAAAATTTCTAGATGACTACCATATATTAGTAGTATTTCCCCCATGTATATAGTAGTAGTGAGCACTTTTGCGATAGTTTTAGACCGTTTGTATGCCCTTGCTTGATTGATTGAGTGAAATGATTGTGTTTGTCACATGTGCATATGGGTAGTGTTCTCTCATTAGACCTCTTCTATTCTAAATCTCTCCCGTCTAAACCCATCAGATGCCTCCGAGACGTGACACCGGTTTTGCCTTCCCGCCGGAGCTCACCTAGTTGATCCAGCAGCAGAATGCCTTGATGCAATTGCTAGTTCAGAACCAGGGCAACAACAACAACAACCCACCGCCAGTGGACAACCTAGCCCATTTTATGAGGTTACAACCGCTGGTGCTTTCCTGTAGCACCGAGCCTATAGTTGCTAATGATTGGCTACACCGTATTGGAAGGGAGTTGACCACCGCAAGTTGCACAGATTCTGAGAGAGTGCGCTTTGCCGCACATCAATTGGATCGACCAGCAGCCTCATGGTGGGAGAATTACACAGCCACTTTTCCTATAGCCAATGTCACTTGGGACCAGTTTCAGCAAGCTTTCCGTACAGGCCATATCTCCACTGGACCTATGCAAATGAATAAGTGGGAGTTCCGCAACTTACGCCAAGGTAATCGTACTGTGGCTCAGTACGTGGATGAGTTTAGCAAGTTATCTCGCTACGCACCTGATGATGTGGCCACAGATGCCGCGAAGCAGGAGAAGTTTATGGAAGGGCTAAATGATGAGATGAGAATGCAGTTGATGGTAGCAACCTTCAACAACTACCAGGAGTTGGTAGATAAAGCTCTTATGATTGAAGGGAAACATCAGCAGATTGAGAGCCGCAAGAGAAAGTATGGACAAGGGAAGTATAACTCAGGAGCTCAGCAGAAGCCTCGCCTAACCCCGAACACGGGAGGACTTGTTCACAACCATGGAGGTCACAACCACACTGGAGGAGGATCACATAACCAAAGTGGTGCTAAGAATGGGAATGGGAACGGAGCTAACAATAATCAGACCCGCTCCAACCCGTCCACTCCTGCCAAAAGAGACTTAAGTCAGGTTACCTATTTTAAGTGCGTGAAGACAAGGCACTATGCCAATGATTGCCCCGAAGGAAGGAATGGAAACGGAAATAGAAGCACTGGGAAGAAGCTCAATCCATTCAACAAGGACAAGTGGACCACATTAACGTGGAGGAGGTTGAAGAGCAGCCGGACGCGGTAATAGGTAAGTTTTTGGTTAAGTCATTTACCGCTCTTGTTCTTTTCGATACTAGTGCATCGCATTCATGCATATCAAGGGGATTCGTGGATAAGTTTAAACTACCAACCCAAACCCTTAGGACCCCTCTTTTAGTGAGTTCACCCAGAGCAGAGTATATGGCTAGCCGATGGTGTGACCAGATACCCTTAACCATTGGTACACATGTTTTTCCGTCCGACCTAATTATCTTGGAGTCACAAGGATTGGATGTGATATTGGGTATGGACTGGATGTCAAAGTTTGGAGGAAGCATTGACTGTGCTAGTAAGTCAATTTATCTCACCACCCTGGAAGGAAAAAGGATTAAGTATGTATCTAGGCATGTGCCTAGGAGGAGTCAAGTGAATGCCCTTACGGGAGTTGTTCAGGAGGAAGTGCCTGTGGTGAAGGATTACATGGATGTTTTCCTAGAGGAGTTACCAGGCATGCCACTGGACAGAGATATTGAGTTTTTGATAGAGCTGTTACCAGGAACAGGACCAATATCCAAGAGACACTATTGGATGCCCGCAAATGATCTGGAAGAAATTAAGAAATAGATCAAGGAGTTATTGGATAAAGGATACATCCGAAGAAGTTCATCACCTTGGGGAGCCCCAGTACTTTTGGTTGAGAAGAAGGATAAATCCCTAAGGATGGTTGTTGATTATCGAGCCTTGAATGAAGTGACGATAAAGAACAAGTACCCAGTGCCGATGATCAACAATCTGTTTGATCAGTTGCAAGGAGCTAAAGTGTTCTCAATAATCGATTTACGATCAGTGTATCATCAGTTGAAGATACTAGAGAAGGACATACCAAAGACGGCGTTCACAACGCGATATGGATTATACGAGTAAACGGTCATGTCGTTTGGAATGACTAACGCCCCTGCCTATTTCATGAGCATGATGAACAAGGTGTTCATGGAGTATTTGGACAAGTTTGTTGTGGTGTTTATTGATGATATCAAGGTATACTCGACGAATGAGGAGGAGCACAAAGAGCATTTGTGTTTAGTTCTCGAGAAGCTCAGGGAACACCAGTTGTATGCTAAGTTAAGCAAATGCGAGTTTTGGCTGAAGGAAGTCAGATTCCTTGGACATGTTATATCAGGAGAAGGTATAGTAGTAGACCCCAGCAAGGTTCAATCAGTCACTGAATGGTTGGCACCCACCTTAGTTAGCGAGATCACAGTTTTCTTGGACTCGCAGGATACTACCGGAGATTAATTGAGAATTTTTCCAAGATTGCAAACCCAATGACTGAACTGTTGAAGAAGGATACCAAGTTTAAATGGACAGAAGATTGTGAAGCAAGTTTCCAGGTGTTGAAGAAACGTTTGACTACAGCCCCAGTGCTAGTACTGCTAGATATACATAAGGAGTTCCAAGTGTATTGCGACGCCTCTCGCTTAGGACTTGGATGTGTGCTTATGCAGGACAGAACAGTTGTTTCATATGCCTCACGACAACTAAAACCTCATGAGTTGAATTATGCTACGCATGATTTGGATCTAGCAGCCATAGTGCATGCGTTGAAGACTTGGAGACATTACCTTATTGGAAACCGTTGTGATGTGTACACGGATCACAAGAGTTTGAAGTACATCTTCACCCAGAAGGAGCTGAACCTTAGGCAGGGGAGATGGTTGGAGCTTATAAAGGATTATGACATGAAGCTACACTATCATCCAGGAAAGGCCAATGTCGTAGCAAACGCATTGAGTCGGAAGAGTTATGCTAATATCCTTGAAAGTAAAGGACTGCCGAAGGAATTAGCAAAGGACATCATGGAACTTCGGTTAGTGATTGTACCTAGAAGGTGCATTGCCACAATGGTGGTTCAGTAGACATTGCTGGACAAGATTCGGGAAGCTCATAAAGATGATAAAGAGATTGCCGAGATAAAGGAGAAGATGGGAAAAGGAAAGGCCAAAGGTTTTCGTGAGGATGAGAACGATACCCTATGGTTTGAGGACCGAGTTTATGTGCCCAACAACCAGGAGATCAGGAAGTTAATACTTCAAGAGGCCCATGACTCACCATACTCGATACACCCTGGAAACACCAAGATGTATTTGGATTTGAAGGAACGTTTCTGGTGGACTGGTATGAAGAAGGATATTGCCGAGTATGTAGCCGTATGTGATGTATGTTAGAGAGTTAAGGCAGAACATCAGAAGCCAGCAGGACTATTACAGCCTATGCCGATACCCGAATGGAAGTGGGATAAACTTGGCATGGACTTTATCACCAGATTACCCAGGACTAAGAAGGTATGATTCCATATGGGTAGTAGTTGATCGTTTGACCAAAGTAGCTCACTTCATCCCAGTGAAAACCACCTATACAAGTGCAAAGTTGGCCAAGATCTATATGTCCAGGATCGCATGTCTGCATGGAGTTCCGAGGACCATCATATCGGATCGAGGTACACAGTTTACTTCAAAGTTTTGGCATCAGTTACACCAGACTTTGGGAACGAGATTAGAGTTCAGTACAACGTTTCACCCGCAGACAGATGGACAGACTGAGAGAGTCAATCAAATTTTGGAGGACATGTTGAGAGCCTGTGCGCTAGATTATGGATCTAGTTGGCATGACAATTTGCCGTATGCAAAGTTCTCATACAACAATAGCTACCAAGCCAGTTTGAAGATGGCACCGTTTGAAGCCCTGTATGGACGCAGGTGCAGAACACCGTTGATGTGGGACGAGGTAGGAGACCGACAATTGTTTGGACCAGACTTGATTAAAGAATCTGAGGAGCAGGTAAAACTGATCCGAGACCGACTAAAGATTGCTCAGTCTAGGAAGAAGAGTTACGCAGACTCAAAACGCGAGGAGGTAACCTATGAAATTGGAGATAGAGCATATCTGCGAGTATCGCCCTTGCGAGGAGTGAAACATTTTAGAGTTAAAGGAAAGTTAGCCCCGAGATTTGTAGGACCGTATCGCATTTTGGAACGGATGGGAGAAGTCGCCTACCAGTTGGAGTTACCTGTGGGATTGTCAGGAGTCCAGGATGTGTTCCACGTTTCACAGCTGAAGAAGTGTCATGCTGAGATGGCGGAAATACCATTAAGAGATACAGTACCCTTGGAGGCGATTCAGTTGGACAGTGATTTGACTTACGAGGAGAAGCTAGTTAAGATTCTTGAGTTTGCCAGTAGAGTCACCCGCAGTAAGGTTATCATGTTTTGCAAAGTTCAGTGGAGCCACCATACCGAGGATGAAGCTACCTGGGAACGACAGGATGATCTCTGCAAGGACCACCCATACCTATTTTCTAGCCAACCCGAATCTCGAGGGCGAGATTCATCTTAAGGGGGTAGGTTTGTAACATCCCAAATTTTCAATTTGGAATGTTATACATAGATCATGCATGCATATGCTTTTCCGTTCCGTAATACTCGAAATCTTAAGCAGCTCAAGGACACTCGGAGAGAGTTGGGAATTTCCCGGTCTTCGTATTTGATTCTTTTATCAAATAATGAAAAGAGGATTTGATTTTAATTATTTCTCTTCGAAAAATATTTCACATTAAAAATTAAAGAGAGGAGATAATATGACTTCTCCAAAATAAATGAAATATTGGAGGAAAAATATTAAAATCATTAAATTGATTTTTATTTGATTTTATTTGGATTTTATTTGCATTAGAAAAATTGCATGTTTTTCAAAATTGCATTTTAGGGCCAAGAAAATGTTCATCTTATTCTAAATACTTTATTTAGACGGTGAAAAATTGTTTTGGTATTTTTTTAGGTTTTATTTTTTTTAGGATTTTATTTCGGTGGGCGAAGTTTAAAAAAAAGGGTTCCGCGCCGACTGGGCCTAAGGCCCAGCCGCGCCAGGCCGGCGCCGCCTCCTGCGTGCGTGCGCTGCCACCGCCGCCACTCGGACCGGAGTCCGAGTTGGACTCCGCCTCAGCCGCGCCTTGCCCCCTCCTCCAAGTCGCCCCCCCGCCCCCTTTATATGCGCCGCCACCCCACCACCACCACCACCAACGCCGCCAAGCCCCGCCACCTAGCGCAGCCACCGCCGCCAAGCCCCCGCCGCCCCGCGAGCCGCCGCCCCACACCTCGCCTCGCTAGACCTCTCGCCGGAGGTATCCGCCGGATCCAAGCCATCGGTTTTAAAAAAAAACGTTGCGTTTATTTTTTTCGAAACCCTAGTTTTCGTTTTTTATTAATAGATTGGTTTTTCTCTGGTTTATTATTTTAGCGAGCGTTTGCTCGTTCATTCATTTTAACGAACGGTTCCTCGCCCGTTAGAAACACCTAACAAACGCTCGTTCGTTAGTCTGTTCGTGAGTTTTCTTTTATCGGATTTATTCCGCGATTTTTCTGGTCGCGATTTCTGATCCGATCTTAGTTTCTGTTTATCTTTTCGCTCGTTTAACGGAATCAGGCGATTCAAGCACCTGGAGTTTTGTCTCGAAACCCTCTTTCCATTTAACCAACTCAAACAAGTTTTTGCTACTGTTAAATTTGACCTAGTTTCAGATTAGTAAATGAAGCTTCTTTCTTTCGCCATTTGAGTTTCGTTGCTCCATTTGATTTGATTGTTTTTGCGAACCGGAGTTCTTAATTTGAACTTTCTGGTCAACCTCTCTTATTTGAGTTTTTCTTGTGCATCGTTGCTTGTTACTTAAGTATGTTATTGTTTGCTTGCGATAGAATTCCCGGAGTGCGAAGCGTGTTACTACGAGTCTCTAGGATTCGCGGATCGTCAGCAAGGCATGTAACACTTTGATCATATCCCATTATTACCCAGTTTTTATGCATTAGTTCCAATCCTCAAACATTGCATGATTAGGAGGTCATTAACTTGTGGGTTGGGAAGTAGTTGCTGAGGTAGAACCTATTGCCCTGTTATATTCAAACCCTTGGGAGTTACTTCTACGTTTTTCCTATATTACTATGCTATGCTCGTAGATGTGGTATGGATTTGAGTGAAATTCATGTCAGATGTGAGATTGTTAATTAATGGTTCAACTTAAGGTGGCAACTTAATCAAACAACTGGGTGGATTGAGGCACCTGGGGAACCCAGTGTTGTCTGTTTTTTTGGAAATCCTGGGGTACCCGTGCGATCTTCCTATGGACCGCCACCCAGGCTCAAAGGGAACTGAGATGATTCATGCTAGAAACTTCCATGTGCAGCCACAAGCTATTATGGGCTCTAGGATAGTTGAGTAAGTTACGTGAAGCTCTTGAAGAGGTAGATCAACAGGTAGTGGGTTTTGTAGGTTTGGTTTGGTCTACCCGGAGTAGAGAGTTAACGTTTCTAAAAGACTGTGTCTCGGTCATCCATTTCTGAAACACCATGTAGTGCGAGAAATCCAACGGAGGCGATCGAGTCTTGTGGGGAAAAGTGTCCCCGGTTATGGACAATTCTTGAGTATCTAATACTTGGGTTATCACATGTATCTCACCATGCTTAATTAATATTGTTGGGTTGTTAATCACTTTAATTGGGATTGAGTTGGGGATACCTTCTCAATGATGTTTCAACCACCATGATAGTAAAATTAAAATCTATTCCGTTGTTGTAGGGAAAAATTGGCTTTTCGCAAAACTACAACCATACAACTTTCCACCAGCTATATATGCATGTAGTGATAGCATTATTTTGTTTCTGCTCTACTGTGTTATATTTCCAGCATATTCCATGTGCTGACCCGTTTTCGGGCTGCAACGTATTATGTTGCAAACTTTTCAGACGAGGAGTAAGGTTCGTTAGGTCGTTGCCGTGCAGCTCGGCTATGCCGTTGGAGTTGATGGACTCACCTTATCTTCCAAGCCTTCCGCTGTTATCACATTAGATGGCCTTAAGCCATATTATTGTAATAGGTTCTCTTTGGAGACATTCGATGTAATAGTGTGTGATTGCTACTCTGTTATAAATCCTTCGAGTACTGTGTGTGTCAGCATTACCGATCCAGGGATGACACTGAAGCACAGAGACTTGACCATCTGAGGTCGGGTCGCTACAGGGTCGGTTCCCCCATGACCTCTATAGCCGAGGTGTCACCCTTCGGCACCGTCTTGGTAGCCTCCTGTACCTCTCCCTGTTCCGAAAGGGTCCTTTAGGAGGACACCTCGGTGTTATCCGCGGCAGTGGGGGAGGAAGCTGGTGGAGGCGAATCGCTCTCCGTCATGTTCGGACCCAGCAAATTCCCGGAAGAGGAGGATCGCTGGGGGAGAACCTTAACCGGACTGCAACATACAATTTAAATGCATTACAACTATAAGCCAGAAAATCCGGACATATATATACCTTTGAGTACTTATGATCTGGCCAGGAGCTTTGGCCTGGGGCGCCACTCATCGGTGTCCGATTCGTAGTCATCCGTAAGAGACGTCCTCCCTTTCTTGGACGTCTCCGCCTCCAGATCGGTGGAGGCTGCCCTTTTCTTCTTCTCCCCCTTAGTGGGGAGTTGCTCTATTCCTCCTCTTCCTCTTTGTCAGGGGAGGAGAGGGTTCCGGTGTCCTCGGACACTACGTCTAAAGCACCCTTACAGCGGAGGCCGCTCTTGGCCTCCTTGCCCTTCTCCTTGGCTTTCTTTTCCGGCTCCAGGACCAGCATCCTCGTCAATAGAGGAATAACTGGGTCTTCCGGCAGGGGAGCCAGACAGTGAATCCAGTCCGCTTTCTTCGGCCAGCCCTGCAAAAGTAAATGGAGGGTTTAGTGTGCTCCTTGGATTCACAAAGTAAAGTTATCAAAGAACTTACGAGGGTTGTAGCATGGGTGCTGTCGTAGCCGAAGTCTTCGGTTGTCTCCGACCATGACTTCTGGTTCTTGAAGAGTAGTTTCCACATGTCTTCGTTCTTCGTGCCAAAGGACCGCTGCAGGGTCCGGGGACCGGCCGGGCTGAACTTCCACATGCGCTCTTGACGCTCCTGACAGGGTAGAATCCGGCGGAAGAGCATCACCTGGATCACGTTGTTGAGGCTGGTATTTTTATCTACCATGCTCTTGAATCGCTTCTGCAGCACCATTACCTCGTCAGACGATGCCCAGTTCAGGCCCTTGTTGAGCCAGGATGTCATCCGCATTAGGGGTTCGGACTTGAACTCTGCGGGAGCAGCCCATGTGGAGTCACAGGGATCTGTGACATAGAACCACCCCTTATGCCATCCCTTCACAGTCTCCATGAAGGTGCCCTGGGGCCAAGTAAGGTTGGGAAGTTTGCTCACTATAGCGCCACCGCAATCCGCGTGCTGGCCGTCCACCACTTTCGGCTTCACATGGAGGACCTTGAGCCATAGTCCAAAGTGGGGGAAATTGGAGCGGCATGCGTCGCGTATGACGATAAACGGCGAAATATTGAGGAAAGAATTTGGGGTAGATCATGAAATCTAGCCCGTAGTAAAACATGAGGCCGCAGACAAAAGGATGAAGGGGAAACCCTAGTCGGTGAAGAAAAAGAGGGATAAACACTACCCTCTCGTCGGGCTTTGGAGTGCTGATGATCTACTTTTTGGCTGGGAGCCGGTGGGCGATCTCTTTGGCCAGATACCCCTCTTCCCGGAGTTCCTTGATGTTTTTCTCTGTGATGGAGGAAGCCGTCCACTTGCCCTACGCACCGGATCCGTACATGGCTCGAGTACTTTCTGGGAACAGAGAGTATTGAAGCTTGGGCGTTGCAGCTTGAGGGTGGCTGGACTGAGGAAGGGGAAGGCATGGGGTAAAAAGGGGGGAATCTTATCTCCAAATAAAGGAAGTGAATATCATACGTCCCCCACAAGCCTTAAAGCTTGCCTATTTCCAAGGGGTCATGCGAAATGGCATGGTCGGGTTTCCCAAACCAGTAAAGATGAGAATCGCGTAATTAGGGGGCACGATCTGCTTTGACAAGACGTGTCATCGGTGGTTGCATCTCGAAATGCGAAATAGGAGGCTGAAAAGCGGTTTGAAATAATAAAATGGCGAGACGTAACGTCTCACCAGTAAAATCTTCAGAAGACAAAACTTATCTGTATTCTGCCCTTGTGATTCAGAGGTATGACTGTTGTACAAAGCCAGATATAGTACTGACGATCAACTACATGGAAATATTCGGAGGAGGAACCCGCCTTGCAATGTCGAAGACAAGTTGCACGTCGGACACATCGTCATTGAAGACTGGTTCAGGGGCTACTGAGGGAGTCCAGGATAATGGGGTCCTCGGGCGTCTAGGCTATGTGATATGGGCCGGACTAATGGGTCATGGAGTACAAGATAGAAGACATTCCCCTGTGTACGGATGGGACTCTCCTCGGCGTGGAAGGCAAGCTTAGGATGCGGATATGAAGATTCCTTTCTCTATAAACCGACTCTGTACAAACCCAAGACCCCTCTGGTGTCTATATAAACTGGAGGATTTAGTCCGTAGAGGCAATGACAATTATAATCATATAGGCTAGACATCTAGGGTTTAGCCATCATGATCTCATGGTAGATCAAATCTTGTAACCCCTATACTCATCAGAGTCAATCAAGGAGGTCGTAGGGTATTACCTCCATCAAGAGGGCCCAAACCTGGGTAAACATCGTGTCCCCTGTCTCCAGTTGCCATCAATCCTTAGACTAACAGTTCGGGACCCCCTACCTGAGATCTGTCGGTGTCGACACCGACACCCGTCTTGGTGGTTCCCCTACCTGCCGCCACCATGGCACGCTCCCTAGAGGAGGATGCAGGGGGGCGAACACTGCCAAGGGCCACCGGGGCGGCTACTGAAGGGGCGATGCAGCCTCGTTCTCTTGAGGTGGCAGCTCCCGAGGCTCGGGTGTCATGCCCTAAGGGGCGGCCGGAGAGCCGACACGATCCGCAGCTCCCGAGGCCGCCGCCTCCAAAGCTCGGACAAGCAGCCGTGAGGTAAAGTCTGGAGATTTGCCGCAGCTCGACGCTCCCGAGGTCGCCGCCTCAGGATCCCCACTGAACGCACCAGGCACTGATGGTCGCACCCGGGGCTTCGGCCAGCTTAGCCTGAACTTCGAAGCACTCCGCAGTGGTGATGCCTACCGGCCGCTGAAGCAGAAGAAGTACATAGCTACGGACGAGTGAGTACCTTATATTCATGATTTCTTGTAAGTTGTGTTCTTTACTAACAACGGCTCTTCAGGGTCCCCTCGGCGTCAGCGGTGAGGCCTCCCGAGGTGCTGCCTTCACCAGTCCTTAGCTTGCTCTTGGTCTTGATCTCTTCATGTTCGGCCACCGCGCGAGGCATAGGGCCTGCCCAAGAGGCGTACGCGTCGACGGGGGGCCTCGAGCATGCTTTCCTGGCGTCTTTCCTTCGCGCTCTGGCCTGGGGTGCAGCAGGTGTGCCAATGGCTCCTCCATTGGTCATTGCTGGTGGCCGGGTGGGGACCCCAGTGTTGGCTTCGTCTTCGGGTGGCGAGGCCGCACCACCTAGTACCTCCACCAAAGCCCGCAAGGTGGCAGGGAAGGCACCAGCCTCGAGCCCCCTGCCAGGGGCGGGTAGACCACCTCAAGCTTTCCCAACAACCCTTGGCACAGAGGATGGGCTTGGTCATGCACTAGAGTTCGTGCATGGGCATGGCACCGTACACCACAAGCTCTTCCGGGAGGCAATGGGTGCGCTGAGCCGTCTCGTAGAAGAGCTTGTCGAAGTAGATGCTCGCCTTGAGACAGAGGATCTTCGCCTGGCTGATGAGTGGCACCAGTTGAAGGTCGCCATCAACCTTGGGCATCTTCAGCATGACCGCGACAAGGCAAAGGCCTCGGTGTCTCTTGCGATCTCACGCGAGGCCAACAGCCGGGCCTTGGAGGAGGCCAGGGAGGCCGACCATCATCGGGAAGCCGCCGAGGAGAGCGAACGGGAGCTCCAGGCCTTGAACGCTACCCTTGAGCAGTGGATCAAGGCGCGTAGGGCCGTCCTGACGTCAATGAGGGGAGCACCTTCATAAGAGGAGGAGATCCTGAAGTGCGAGGAGGCACTGTTGCTGGAGGCCTTGGAGCGCAGCCTGGAGCTTGAGCGGCTAGAGGTGAGGGAGCGCCAGGTGCCCATGGCTGAGGAAGACATCACCGCGCAGGAAGCCAAGGTGCAGGAGGATGTCGACCGGATGGTTGCGAAGGTTCATGCGGATCTTGCCGATGAGTACCGCCTAAAGCTGGAGTTCCTGGAGGCCGAAGCTGAGGGCAGGACCGCCGCCCTCGGGACAAAGCTGAATGAGACGGAACAACGCGAGAAAGGCAGCCAAGGCAGCTGAGGCTTTGGCTCTGGCTGACTTGGCCTTGTCACGCGTCGACTTGCTCTCGCTCGAGCAGCAGATCGATGGCTCCATGTCCCTCGCAAAGAAGAATGCGGACGAGGCGTGTGGTCAGCAGACGTTGAAGCATCAACATGCTCCCATGCTTCAGGCCCTCAGGGTAAGGGCCAACCGAGCCCTGAGTGCCATCTGTGAGGAGAGCGCCCCTCATCATCGAATGGAAGATTACGCCAGCAACCTTCGCCTCTTCACTGAGGTCGTGACACGCCTAGAGGACCAGGCGACAAGGGCCCGCAAGTTTGTCGAGGAGAGGAGTCAGGGCCTTCTTAGGCATGCATTCTCATGTGTCTTTAGCCATATTCAGAACCTCGAACCCCACTTTGATTTTGACGCTGCCATTGCCCCAGTGCCCGGGGCTATCCGGGACAACCTACCATACCGGGTGGATGATCATGTGGACGCTCAGGTCAGAGAGTTCGCCCCCGAGGGCAACACGGCGGTGATTGTGGTGGATGAAGATGGCGTGGACGAGGACGTCAGTGACAGCGCGAGTAGCGCAGATGAGAGTGACCAGGATGGCGCTGGGGATAGTATGTACAGTTAGGCCTGCATTCCTTCACTTCGCCTGCACACAAAAGACTGGAACACGGCCCCACAGGGCATGAGAGCATTTTGGAGCGGTCCTATTATAATGTATAAATTATTGTTCTGTCATTTTAAAGTTGAACTTGAAATGTGCTATCGCGAGCTTGTGAGCCCCCTAGCAGGGTTGTCGCCAAGACATATCTTGATCTTAGTAGGCCTTGAGCGGGTCCTGAGGTCGCAGACACACCTTCCTTTGGAGACGACCTCTCCGGGGCCCACGAGGTTGTGACCTCCCCAGGGTCCTGCCGGCTCGCCCAAGAGAGCCTCGCGAGGAGCGAATGCCAGACTATGTCTGGGTATGCATGCGGTGATCCTGCGGAGATTGCGTCCTTGGCCTGGGTGGCCTCGCCATTGGCCGGGCCAACCTGAGCGTGCTTGGTGCACCATACCACACCTAGCCCCCGCTCATGAGGCGCTCGCAAGGGAGGGGGAAAGCGGGTGCGAACCCCTTAGAAAAGCATGAAAACAGAAGGAAAGAAATTGGCGCAAATCGAGAGAAAACTCCCCCTGTTTTTTACAACACAAAGAGAACTTCGAATCTCAATCAAAAGGGCGGCGAATGGGGTTATAAAGGAAGAGATAAAAGCGAATTGCCGCATCCGGCGCCTAGCTAGTCTTCTTCTCTTCTCACCAGCTCAGAGCTATTTGCTTTCACTGGATGTGAGCATAGTCATTGGGAGACAGTGTTGATGGCCAGCGCGGAGCATGGTGCTTCCACTTGTACATGGGCGGGAGCCCCCGTGAGGCCCGAGGGTGGCACTCAGGAGACTCCGGGGCGTGTACAGCCCCACGCATTATTACGTGACAGTGTCACAAGCGGATACCTTCATAGGCGCGAGCCTTGCTTGATATTGCCAGATGAGGGCCCCGCCCAATGCCGCCCCCGACCACCGTAGGGGCGGCGGAAACCAGGATGAGACCAAGGGGCAAGGAGGATGCTGGCGGCGCCCTCGGCGACCATGGGCCCTTTGTCGGGGAGGGAGGCTCACCGACCCTTCCCCTACAGAGGACCTACCTCCACCTTGCTCCATGCGGCGCTGGAGAGGCCCTGGCTCCTGCCCCCCCGGGTAGTCCCCAACGCACCTCTTCTGCCGGGGGTGCAGCCACTACCCTGGGGTCTCTGGCCGCTGCTACTGTGTGGTTCACCTGCAACCCATGGTTAGTGTAAGCATGCTCTTGAGATACTGGTTGTACCCATCGGTTGTTGTCGTTGAAGGGCTCAGCGAAGATTCCTGGCGCCTCGTGGATGGTCTCAGCCTCTTGCGTCACTTCTTCCCAACCTGGCTTGGGGAACGAGCCGAGGCCCTCCTCTGACTTGTACTCCAGGTCCATCATGCGGGGCACGAAGGCTTCCGGGGTTGTTGCGCCGGGGCCATCGCTTGGGTGCCCCGCGCCACGGGCCACCTGGACCGGTGTATGGTCCTGGGGCCCATGGGGTGACACCCTGCCGCGACCTTGCAGGGGACCGCCAAAGCTTTCCTCACCTGGAGGCGGCGCAGTTGTGGTAGGACGAGCGGTGCTACGGTGCCGTGGGCTGTGTTGACGCCATCGGGTCCCTAGGTGTTCCGGGGGCGCGCGCATGCCGGGATCCGACGCGCGCCCCTGCCACCACCTGCTGCACGAGCTGGGAGCAGAAGGGTTCTGCACCCCTGTATGCGGCGTCAAGAAGCTTGGTGACCCTCTCTAGCAGGGCATCACGACCGCCTCCACCAACCTGCAGCGCACCAACTCTCGTGCCACAATGATTGCAGCTTGCATATTTTCCTGCTCCCGGCTAGTATGTAGTGCCATTGTCGTGGCGTAGCCCGAAGATCGCGCGGCGGCAAGCGTGCGCCGTGGTGCAAGGGCGGACGGTGCTGTCCTGCACCGTCCATGTCCGGCAGTGTTGGGCATTTTGCGAGCCGCCTATAGCGCGGAGTGAAGGTCTTCCTGGATGGACGATGCCCCCTGGACTGGCCAAGCAGCCTATTGCTCGGCATGAGCCCTCAGATCTTCGGCCATCGGAGCTGCGGGGTGATGGCGGGCTGACTAGAAGGAGAGAAGGTCCGACGCACCCCCTACCTGGCACGTGAAATGTCAGATCCGGGGTTCCGCAGACCCTTGAGAGGTTCGAACACTGGGGTGCATGCGGAGAACTCAGCCTCACCAATCTTCCTGCTCAATGATTCCTAGGCCTAACTCGACGAACCCAAGGGACAAGATACGCATCAGTTTATCCTGGTTCGGTCCACCTTGCGGTGTAATACCCTACTCCGGTGTTGTGGTGGATTGCCTCGAGGGGCTGAGGATGAACTAGTACAATGGTTGAACGACCTCTGGAGGTGAGGTGTTCTTCAACTCGGTGAGCTAGTGGGTGACAGGATGATCTAAATGATCCCCCTTCTATGGTGGTGGCTAAGTCCTATTTGTAACGGCCTTGGTCCTCTTCCCAAATGGAAGGGGGAAGGAATCCCACAACAACCAAATTTGAAGGGGGACAACTAGTACAAGTTATCCTGACAAAAGTAGTCTTCGCCTGTGAAAGCCTCTGGTGGTGACGCCAAGGTGGGCTCCGCGATGACCTCCATCCCGCTGTTGTGGCGGTCTTGGTCTTGTTGCACCGATATAGAAACCATTGCTTGATTTCTCGGGACTCCGCACCTGCGCTTGCCTCCTTGGCACGAAAGGGTAAACCAGTACAATACACCCACTGGCGCTCGCCTGGCCTTGTTCGTCATGCCTCACGTCATGTGAACCTCGTGAGGTGCACCTTGCCTTGATATTTTCTCTCCTAGCAAGCCAGCCTGGTGAGGCTGCCTCCCAGGGAGGCCTTGGTGTCGGCCGCATCGCGAGGCTTGGCCCCTCGCGAGGGTCTTGGGTTGTTGTTGCCAAAGCTGGGCCGTATTGGGCCGTCGACGGAGCCACGTCGTGGGCCGCAGGCAGGCAAGTCTGGGTACCCCGTTTCCCAGGACGCCGACATACTCCACCCTCACCGAGGATAGGACGGTGTCAACCGCCGTCTTCCGCACATCGAAGCCGCTGCCACGCTCGCACTTCTGGCACTACCACTGGTTCCCGGGGCGCTCGCCCGACAGTCCGCGCAAGCCAGGTGCCCTCCCTTGCACTGCACAAATCAATCGAACAACACATCAATCAAGAAACCTGCACCTTGCTCAATCAGCCGAACGGACGAGGTGTATTCGAACCTCATACACTAGAGGTTTCAAGGGGCGGAGGCACAAGGGGCAGTGAGCAAGGTGAGGTCCATCGTCAGGTCCTGTTCCGTCGGCATGATCTCGCCCTCCGTGTGCACAATTATCTCTTGATTTAGGGCCGGGGCATTACAAAGCTTTACCATCACATATTCATACTACTTCAAGGTGCATTAAATCAACACATGCAAGTATCAAAAGGGAAGTCACGGCATGCATACATGCATTGTAATTAATGCATCTGTAAATGCAAATTATTGAAATATATCGAGTGCACTGCTTTGATGTGTCGTGTCAACTCGTACAACAATGAGAAGTTTGATTACAACACCCTCTCCCTCGCAGACTGCGCTCCGGTGCCTTAACTGCACCACCCTTTGGCTGTATGATAGGTGGGCCAGCCACCTGTTGGGCCCACCTGTCATACAACCGATGGCAGGAGGAGTAAGTCAATGAAGCTGCGTCCCTCCCTCCCATGAGCGTGGTAGCTCGCAGGACTAGGAGAGGCTTTCGCTACACACTCTCCCTCCCGCACGCGGTGGGCATGCAGCAGTTCATTCGATGTTATCTGACCAGTCTCATACTGTAGTACTCCATGCAGTAGTACCATCATTGTTCCACTTCCCGAAGAGGCGAAGAGCCAACCATAGCTCGGACGCTCGTTTGGCAGTTTCATGTGTAGAGTAGTCTAGGATAGCATGTACCGTGCCTCTAAGCTGAAAATTGTTGGGGTCGGCTCCATGCTATGAGGCCATCTCGAAGCATTTTTTGAATAAAATAAACTTCTGGCCCTACCTGTCATACTGGTGATTGTAGTTTGCATGCTCATCTGGTCAAGACAGGAATATATATTTCAATTTGTGGTGGGCTAAATGTTAGAGGTTGCAGCAAATATATTGTACACCGCGGGGCCAGTGCTATGATGTGTTGCGTCAACTCGTACAATGAGGAGAAGCTTGATTTTACAACTACACGCCTTCTCCCTCGCCCATGTGGTGGACGGACATGCAGCAGTTGATTCAATACTGTAGAAGTAGTAACATCATTGTCCCTCTTCTCAAAGAGGCAAAGAGCCAAGCGCAACCCGAACGTGGCAGTTGTGAATGCTTGCGTGGCAGTCATTGTGTAGGGGTGGGGCGTGGTGCGGATCATTGGAGCACGCATATAGCCAGGCTCTTGCATGAGACAAAATTGCTATGTGAGCCCACTATTGTAGTACTTGCTAGTATAGCCCTGTAAGCCGGAAAGGAGTATTTTCCTTTCTAGAGATTTCAACAAGTGACTACACCATAAATGAGTACATATGGAGCAAAATGAGTGAATCTACAGCGTAAATAAATACGTAGGTCTCTCGTTTTCCTCTCCGCCTTGGTCACGGTGCACAATATTGAGTATCCTACTACTGACTAGTCTCTTTTTGACACGTGTTTACGTTGATACGGGTTGAATGCCAACGACGCTGAGGTTAGCGGTTCCGGAAATGTTGAATGGTCAATGATGCCTCCGCACTCAATTAGCATGCAGAGGTAGGAGTAATTGGAGAAGTAGAATGGAGCCAGCACGATGTGAATGCAACGCACTATGGACTCTCATACAAAGGTGCCCCACCACTCCAATCCATCTAGTCCTAGTCTCTGCGTAACACTGACCACTCCAATCCAAGACCAAGACCAAGTGACCAGAAACCACAAGCACCCATGGCATCAATGGATGCATGCGGCAGTCGACTATGCCAGGTCATCCAAGACGCCAACCTGCGGCCCCGCACCATAGAGCGTTTCTAGATGATGCTGGCGAGCCCCGACATCATAGGCCTCGTCGACACCGGCGTCACCTCTTGCATGTGCCAAATTATGGTCAACTCCATCCGCATGTTCACCACCGTCAAGAAGCGCGTGGACGACCTTGTCGTAATGCTCCGACCCTCATCGACGCCGGCTCCTCGTTGCCTGCTACCCTCATCGGCCTCCAAGGTGATGAACTATTTGAAGCACTAGTGGCCCTGCAGCTGCTGGAGGTCGTTACGAAGAATGTGCATCTTGAGGCCATGCTCGTTGCACAACACCTCGCCATGCAAGAAACCATTGATCTGCACATCCATGTCTTCGAGGAAATCATCTACATAGGCCACTACAAGGCCAACGAGGACAGAAAGATGGTGTCCTTCTTCCAGCGGCTGGAATCTTTGGACGCCATTGTTCAGAAGCACATCGACCTGGCCATGAAAGCCTCTGCTACTTAGCCGCCATTTGGTGGGCTGACGCCATGAGTCTAGGAGGTGGACTTCGTCGATGGATGCATCTTTCTTCTTGCCTCCCGCAACCAGCACTGCATCGCCTTGTGGCCTTAATGTTTTATTAGTGTATGGCATTTTTATTCCAGTCGTAAAATGACATGTGTGATCCCTTGCTCTTATTTGGCATTAATTATATGTAGTATCACTATCTTCGACCTGGTGTACTACGTAGGTCCTGGCTTATTAGTCCCTTTTGTAGTTTGTGCTAAATTTTGACCAAAGATTTAACTGACAAAATTTTAGTGCATGTCAACAAAAATTATATCATTTGATTTGTAGTTGAACATAGTTTTCAATGATATAATTTTGGTGACATGCATGAACCTTTTGTTAGTCAAATTTATGGTAAAAATTCGGCACAAATTATGATGGGGAGCAATAAACCAGGACGGAGGTAGACTTGTTCGTCAACATCGTGTTTTGTGTCTAATTTTGACCTTGGCGACCCAACCAACATGAAGGGAGTGTTGTATATATTGGCGTGACAACCAAACTTATAAAGTATATTCAAAACGGAGCGTTACAACAAGTCACGAGTTCAAAATGAGAAAGTGGGTACAACATGCCTGTGCTATTGGCGTCGCACCCCCACGCGACCGCGGTGCACAATGTAGTAACTAGTCTCTTCTTGACCCACATTTACATTGATACGGCTTGAATAACAAGGAGGGAGAGGGTAGCGGTTCCTGAGACATTGAATGGTCAATGACGCATCCTCAATTAGCATGCAGAGGGAATTAATTGGAGAAGAAGAATAGAGCCAGCACGATGTGAATGCAACAGAGTTTGGACTCTCATATAAAGGCGCCCCACCACTCCAATCCATCTACTCCTAGTCTCTACGCAACACTGCTCACTCCAATCCAAGACCAAGTGACCAGAAGCCACAAGCACCTATGGAGGCGATGGACGTGAGCGGCAGTTGGCTGTGCCAGATCATCCAAGACACCGACCTGCGGCCCCTCACTGCATAGTGTTTCCAGACGGTGCTGGCGACCGCCGGCATCGTTGCCCTCACTGACTCCGGCTTTCGCTCCCGCATGGATGACAAGATGGTCCACTCCATCCGCAAGTTCACCGCCGTCAAGAAGTGTGTGGATGACCTTGCCGTATTGCTCCAGCCCGCACGCCCAGGCTCCTCATTGCTTGCCACCCTCATCGGCCTCCATGGTGACAAACTCTTTCAAGCCCTGGTGGCCCTACAAGTGCCGGAGGTCGTGACGAAGAATGTGCATCTCGAGGCCGCCTCGCCATGCAAGAAACTGTCGACCTGCACATCCACTTCTATGAGGAAATCATATACATAGGCCACTACAAGGCCAGCGAGGACAGAAATACATTGGCCTTCTTCCAGTGGCTGAATTTTTTGGACGCCATTGTTCAGAAGCACGTCGACCTAGCCATCAAAGCCACTGCTACTTAGCCGCCGTTCAGTGGGCCGATGCCCTAAGTTGAGTAGGTGGACATCGTCCATGGATGCATCTTTCTTCTTGCCTCCTGTAACTAGCTCAACATCGCCTCGTGGCCTTAATGTTTTATTAGTAGTATATGGCATTTTTATTCTAGTCGTAACGTTTTCACTCTGAGGTGGGGCCGCAGTTGAGCAAACCGGCCATCGACAAATCCCCACCTTGCCCACCGCACGTTGGCTGAGTTTAGAATTAGAAGAGAGAAACGAGGGAGAAGAGCTAGCTGTAGCACGGACGCTGTTGTCAGATGGGACTCATCTTGATAGAATAGGAGTACGGAGCACTCGTACCTCTTTTTTTGAGGGAAAAAGTAGTCGTAAATCTAGTACCAGTAGATGGGTGCGTGGGACCTATACATGTCATCACTTTATGTCTCCTTTTGCCGACATGTGGGACATAGAGCATCTGGGTCGTAGTGCATGCATGACTCGGAGCATATGCCGGGGTACTTTACATTTCAGACCTCATGAATTACATGCAAGCCCCCGCAAAAGAATAAATAATTAAATAAATTACTACATGAAACCGGATTATTTTGGTAGAAACTGGAGCATGTTCATTAAATTTTGGACATAACATCTTTATAAAAAATGACTGTACCTAAATCAGTCTAAGGGCCTCTTTGATTCACAGGATACTGAAAACACGGGAATGGGATAAGTATGACAGCGATGAACCGAGACGTGGAGAACTCTAACTCGGTTTGAGGTTAGAGTTAGATTCTAATCCTGAACTAACCCTGAACTAACTCTAACCAAAGAGGTGTTTGGATGGCAGGGTTAGATTGACAATAAATGCTCTTTCTCAACCATTTGACTACTTTGGACCCTATTTCTTGCCGGATTTGGTGTGGTCGGCTCTTGTGGGGGCTCCTCCCGCTCACAATTGACATAAATTAACCATCTTTACAAACCAAGCATGCAAAACATGATAAATTTTTTTGTCCATACAAATGAGATATCCCACTTAAACATACAAGTCGTCAATCAAGCTTCACAAAAAAATTACACTCCATGAAACAAATCATGATCTAAGTCATCATGGAAGTCATTCACGATAGGGAGGAAGCCAGAGCCCCTCACGCGCCCAGGGAGGAGCTCGTCATCATCGCTCTGGAGGAAGGCTCTCTAGAGACCAAGCCCCGGGAACCCCCCGACGACGGTGCTTCTGAGTTGAGGTCAAGACCGGCATCGGTAGTAGGCCGCTTGCCGACAACTGCGAACCGAATCTTTGGGCCTCTAGAAATAATGCAAGCCTGAACCTGAAATACCTAGAAAGGTGAACAGAATCTTTGGGCCTCTAGAAATAATACAAGCCTTAACCTGAAATACCTAGAAAGGTGAACTGAATCTTTGGGCCTCTAGAAAGATTTATTACCTCCTCAAGCAGTATCAAACAAATCAATGCATGCACCAGAAATCTATATCATGTTTAATCAGGATCTACTTTTCCAAATCAGAATTAGCGCTAGAGCGAGCAAGATTAATGATATGGTTGTGAGACAGAGAAGGAACGAACAAACTCATGACATGTCTCCAACGTATCTATAATTTTTTATTATTCAATGTTGTTGTATTATCATTCTTGGATATTTTCTAAACAATTTATAGTCATTTTATATCACTTTTGGTACTAACCTATTGACATAGTGCCAAGTGCCAGTTGCTGTTTTTTGCATGTTTTTTACATCTCAGGAAATCAATATCAAACGGAGTGCAAACACCGCGAAACTTTTTGTGGATTTTTATGGACCAGAAGACCACCAATGGGCCAGAGCAGCACCTCGGGGGTGCCCCGAGGTGGCACAATCCACTTGGGCGCACCTGGGGGCCCAGGTGCGCCCAGGTGGGTTGTGCCCACCTCGGTGGCCTCTCGCACCCCCTCATTACCCTATAAATTCACAAATATTCTAAACACCCTCGGGGTTAACCTAGAACAGAAGTTTCGCCGCTGCAAGGCTCTGTAGCCACCGAAAACCAATGTAGACCCTTTCCGGCACCCTGCCCGAGGCGGGTATCATCTGTAGTGGCCATCTTCATCATCCCGGCGGCCAGCACGACGAGGAGGGAGTAGTCCACCCTCGAGGCCTGAGGGTTTGGAAAAGTAGCGATGTGTTTAATCTCTCTCTCTCTCTCTCTCTCTCTCTCTCTCTCTCTCTCTCTCTTTCTCTCTCTTTCGTGTTCTTGAGATTTCACGATCTTGATTTATCACGGGCTTTGTTAATATAGTTGGATCATATGTTGTTTTCCCCTATCTATCTTGTGATGAATTAAGTTTTCCCTTTGAGATTTCATTTTATCGGATTGAATACTTTTACGGATTTGAGAGCACCTGATATATGTCTTGCAAATGAATACTCGTGGTGAAAATGGGGTATTATTTTGATTCACTTGATATATGTTTTCGCACTCAACTCGTGGATTCCTGAGGTGACATTGGGGTAATCTATGCATAGGGGTTGTTGCACATTCTTGTCTTTGTTTCTCTGGTTGAAATCTTTGGGCACTCTTTGAAGTTCTTTGTGTTGGATTGAGTATTATGAATCTTAAATTATTTGGTCTTATTGTAGTACGACCTCTTGGATAGATAGATCGAAAAGAATAGCTTCGAGGTGGTTTCGTACCCTACAACCGATTTCTTCTTACGTTCTCCGCTAGATAGGAACTTTGGAGTGATTCTTCATCGCACTTTGAGGGGTGGTTATATGATCCAATTATATTAGCACTCTTGAGAGATTGCACTAGCAAAAGTACTGACCCTAGGCCTCATTTTCAAGCATTGCAATACCGTTTTTGTGCCCATTTACTATTTGATACCTTGCTGTTTTTATTTATTCAGATTATAAAAATATATTTCTACCATCCATATTACGCTTGTATCACCATATCTTCGCCTAACTAGTGCACCTATACAAATTACCATTGTATTTGGTGTTTTCGGGACACAAGAGACTCTTTGTTATTTTGTTGCAGGGTTGCTTGAGAGAGACCATCTGCATCCTACACCTTGATACGTCTCCAACGTATCTATAATTATTGATTGCTCCATGCTATTATATATGCTGTTTTGGATGTTAATGGGCTTATTTTTACACTTTTATATTATTTTTGGGACTAACCTATTAACCAGAGGCCCAGCCCAAATTGTTGTTTGTTTGCCTATTTCAGTGTTTCGTAGAAAAGGATTATCAAACAGAGTCCAAACAGAATGAAACCTTCGGGAGCGTTATTTTTGGAACAAACATGATCCAGGGGACTTGGAGTGGACGTCAAGAAACAATCGAGGAGGCCACGAGGCAGGGGCGCGCGCCTACCCCCCTGGGCACGCCCTCCACCCTCGTGGGCCCCTCGTTGCTCCACCGACCTACTTCTTCCTCCTATATATATCCATATACCAAGGAAACATCTAGGAGCACAACAAAACCCTATTTCCACCGCCGCAACGTTCTGTACCCAAGAGATCCCATCTTGGGGCCTTTTCCGGAGCTCCGCCGGAGGGGGCATTGATCACGGAGGGCCTCTACATCAACTCCATGGCCCATCCGATGATGTGTGAGTAATTTACCTCAGACCTTCGGGTCCATAGCTAGTAGCTAGATGGCTTCTTCTCTCTCTTTGGATCTCAATACAAAGTTCTCCTTGATTCTCTTGGAGATCTATTAGATGTAATCTTCTTTTGCGGTGTGTTTGTCGAGATCCGATGAATTGTTGGTTTATGATAAAGTTTATGTATGAACAATATTTGAATCTTCTCTGAATTCTTTTATGTATGATTGGTTTAACGTTGCAAGTCTCTTCGAATTATCAGTTTGGTTTGGCCTACTAGATTGATCTTTCTTGCAATGGGAGAAGTGCTTAGCTTTCGGTTCAATCTTGCGGTGCTCGATCCCAGTGACAGAAAGGGAAACGACACGTATTGTATTGTTTCCATCGAGGATAAAAAGATAGGGTTTACATAATATTTCATGAGTTTATCCCTCTACATCATGTCATCTTGCTTAAAGTATTACTCTATTCTTATGAACATAATACTCTAGATGCATGCTGGATAGCGGTTGATGTGTGTAGTAATAGTAGTAGATGCAGGAAGGAGTCGGTCTACTTGTCACGGACGTGATGCTTATATACATGATCATACTTGGATATTCTCATAATTATTCGTTTTTCTATCAATTGCTCGACAGTAATTTGTTCACCCACCGTAATACTTATGCCATCTTGAGAGAAGCCACTAGTGAAACCTATGGCCCCCTGGTCTATTTTCCATCATACAAGTTTCCAATATATTTTATTTTGCAATCTTTACTTTCAATCTCTATCATAAAAATACCAAAAATATTTATCTTATTATTATCATCTCTATCAGATCTCACTCTTGCAAGTGGCCGTGAAGGGATTGACAACCCCTTTATCGCATTGGTTGTGAGGTTCTTATTTGTTTGTGTAGGTACGAGGTGACTCACGCGTGGTCCCCTACTGGACTGATACCTTGGTTCTCGAAAACTGAGGGAAATACTTACACTGCTTTACAACATCCCCCTTTCCTCTTCAAGGGAAAACCAACACAGTGCTCAAGAGGTAGCAAGAAGGATTTCTAGCGCCATTGCCGGGCAGATCTATGCCAATTCAAGACATACCAAGTACCCATCACAACTCTTATCCTTTGCATTACATTATTTGCCATTTGCCTCTCGTTTTCCTCTCCCCCACTTCACCCTTGCCGTTTTATTCGCCCTCTTTTCCTTTCGCCCTCTTTTTCGCTTGCTTCGTCGTTATGGCTAGTCCTTTATCTACTCCTTTGTCTCCTGAGTTTGAGGTTCTTCACTTCAAACAAAGGCAAGGAGAAAACTTAAAAGATGCTTGGTTTACGATGATGGAATCTTATCGTAATTGACCCTAGAGGTGAATTTTAGAATTTTGATTCCTAATTTTTATGTTGGGCTAAATATGTCCCATAGACAATTCTTGGACTGCATTGCCAAAGGAAATTTTATCAAAATAGATCCCAGTATTGCGCATGAAATTATAGAGGGGATAGTGGGAAAACTACCTCAACAAAAGGGGCCTCATCATACCCAGGAAGATACCCAAGTGTTTGAGAAAATTTGCGAAGTAATGAAAATATTACAAAAATCTCTTGAACCTCTTAATAGTGTTAGCGGGAATCTCCACCGCATGAATATGTTGATCACTGTTTGTAATAAGCGGTTGGACTCTTTAGATCTAAAAATTTACGAATATGAAGGGAAACGTACGGAACCTCCCGGATACAAACATGACTCCGCTAATTAAAACCAAAGATGGCAATACCTAGATCTACCTTCGCTTTTATGCCTAACTAGGGGCGTTAAACGATAGTGCTTGTTGGGAGGCAGCCCAATTTTATTTTTATTCCTTGATTTTTGCTACTGTTTAGTAATAAATAAACTATCTAGCCTATGTTTTGGTTGTTTTTTGTGTTTAATTAGTGTTTCTGCTAAGTAGAACCGTTGGGAAGACTTGGGGAAAGTCTTTTTGATCTTGCTCTAAAAAAACAGAAACTTTAGCGCTCACAAGAATTACTGCCATTTTTATTGAGTGTTATTTAGTTATTTTGTTTGCAGATGATTAATAGGTAAATTCCTCACATCCAGCAATTTATTTTAGAATTTTTGGGGTTCCAGAAGTTTGTGTTAGTTACAGGTTACAACAGACTGTTCTGTTTTTGACAGATTCTATTTTTCGTGTGTTATTTGCTTATTTTGATGAATCTATGGCTAGTAATGGAGTTTATAAACCATAGAGAAGTTGGAATACAGTAGGTTTAACACCAATATAAATAAAGAATGAGTTCATTACACTACCTTGAAGTGGTGTTTTGTTTTCTTTTGCTAACGGAGCTCTTGAGACTTCCTGTTAAGTTTTGTGTTGTGAAGTTTTCAAGTTTTGGGTAAGGATTTGATGGATTATGGAACAAGGAGTGGAAAGAGCCTAAGCTTGGGGATGCCCAAGGCACCCCAAGGTAAATCCAATGACACCAAAAATCCTAAGCTTGGGGATGCCCCGGAAGGCATCCCCTCTTTTGTCTTCATTCATCGGTAACTTTACTTGGAGCTATATTTTTATTCGCCACATGATATGTGTTTTGCTTGGAGCGTCTTGTATGATTTGAGTCTTTGCTTCTTAGTTTACCACAATCATCCTTTCTGTACACACCTTTTGGGAGAGACACACATGATTGGAATTTATTAGAATACTCTATGTGCTTCACTTATATCTTTTGAGCTATATAGTTTTTGCCCTAGTGCTTCACTTATATCTTTTAGAGCACGATGGTGGTTTCATTTTATAGAAATATTTAATCTCTCATGCTTCACTTATATTAATTTGAAAGTCCTTTAGAACAACATGGAAATTTGCTTTTAGGCATAATAAAAAAAGCTTTCATATAAGTGCATTGAATACTAAGAGAAGTTTGATACTTGATGATTGTTTTGAGATATGGAGATAGTGATATTAAAGTTGTGCTAGTTAAGTGGTTGTGAATTTGAGAAATACTTGTGTTGAAGTTTGCAAGTCCCGTAGCATGCATGTATGGTAAACGTTGTGTAAAAATTTGAAACATGAGGTGTTATTTGATTGTTTTCCTTATGAGTGGCGGTCGAGGACGAGCGATGGTCTTTTCCTACCAATCTATCCCCCTAGGAGCATGCGCATAATACTTGGTTTTTGATGACTTGTAGATTTTTGCAATAAGTATGTGAGTTCTTTATGACTAATGTTGAGTCCATGGATTATATGCACTCTCACCCTTCCATCATTGCTAGCCTCTTCGGTACCATGCATTGCCCTTTCTCACCTTGAGAGTTGGTGCAAACATCGCCGGTGCATCCAAACCCCGTGATATGATACACTATATCACACATAAACCTCCTTATATCTTCCTCAAAACAGCCACCGTACCTACCTATTATGGTATTTCCATAGCCATTCCGAGATATATTTCCATGCAACTTTCCACCGTTCCGTTTATTATGACACGCATCATCATTGTCATATTGCCTTCCATGATCATGTAGTTGACATCGTATTTGTGGAAAAGCCACCGTTCATAATTCTTTCAAAAATGTCACTCGTGAGTCATTGCACATCCCGGTACACCGCTAGAGGCATTCATATAGAGTCATATCTTGTTCCAGTATCGAGTTGTAATCATTGAGTTGTAAATAAATAGAAGTGTGATGATCATCATTAATAGAGCATTGTCCCATAAAAAAGAGAAAGGCCAAAAAAAGAAGGCCCAAAAAAAGGGGCAATGCTACTATCCTTTTTTTACACACTTGTGCTTCAAAGTAGCACCATGATCTTTTTGATAGAGAGTCTCTTGTTTTGTCACTTTCATATACTACTGGGAAATTTTCCATATAGAACTTGGCTTGTATATTCCAACAATGGGCCTCCTCAAGTGCCCTAGGTCTTCATGAGCAAGCAAGTTGGATGCACACCCACTTAGTTTATTTTGTTGAGATTTCATACATTTATAGCTCTAGTGCATCCGTTGCATGGCAATCCCTACTCCTTGCATTTACATGAATGGATGGGCATCTCCCTAGCCCATTGATTAGCTGCCTCGATGTGAGACTTTCTCGTTTTTTGTCTTCTCCACATAACCCCCTTCATTATATTCTATTCCACCCATAGTGTTATATCCATGGCTCACGCTCATGTATTGCATGAAAGTTGGAAAAAGTTTGATATTACAAAAGTATGAAACAATTGCTTGGCCTGTCATCGGGGTTGTGCATGATGAGAGCCTTCTTGTGTGACGAAAATGGAGCATGACCAAACTAGAAGATTTTGTAGGGATGAACTTTCTTTGGCCATGTTATTTTGAGAAGACATGATTGCTTAGTTAGTATGCTTGAAGTATTATTATTTTTATGTCAATATTAAAAATTTATCTTGAATTTTTCGGATCTGAACATTCATGCCACAATAAAGAAAATTACATTGAGAAATATGTTAGGAAGCATTCCACATCAAAAATTCTTTTTTTATCATTTACCTACTCGAGGACGAGCAGGAATTATGCTTGGGGATGCTTGATACGTTTGCAACGTATCTATAATTTTTGATTGCTCCATGCTATTATATATACTGTTTTGGATTTTAATGAGCTTATTTTTACACTTTTATATTATTTTTGGGACTAACCTATTAACCGGAGGCCCAGCCCAAATTGCTGTTTTTTTGCCTATTTCAGTGTTTCGTAGAGAAGGAATATCAAACGGAGTCCAAACGGAATGAAACCTTTGGGAGCGTTATTTTTGGAACAATCGTGATCCAAGGGACTTGGAGTGGATGTCAAGAAACAATCGAGGAGGCCACGAGGCAGGGGGCGCGCCCTCCACCCTCATGGGCCCCTCGTTGCTCACCCGACCTACTTCTTCCTCCTATATATATCCATATACCCCGAAAACATCCACGAGCACCACAAAACCCTATTTCCACCGCCGCAACCTTCTGTACCCAAGAGATCCCATCTTGCGGCCTTTTCTGGAGCTCCGCCGGAGGGGGCATTTATCATGGAGGTCCTCTACATCAACTCCACGGCCCCTCCGATGATGTGTGAGTAGTTTACCTCAGACCTTCGGGTCCATAGCTAGTAGCTAGATGGCTTCTTCTCCCTCTTTGGATCTCAATACAAAGTTCTCCTCGATTCTGTTGGAGATCTATTCGATGTAATCTTCTTTTGTGGTGTGTTTGTCGATATCCGATGAATTGTGGGTTTATAATTAAGTTTATGTATGAACAATATTTGATTCTTCTCTGAATTCTTTTATGTATGATTGGTTTATCTTTGCAAGTTTCTTCGAATTATAAGTTTGGTTTGGCCTACTAGATTGATCTTTCTTGCAATGGGAGAAGTGCTTAGCTTTGGGTTCAATCTTGCGGTGCTCGATCCCAGTGACAGAAGTGGAAATGACACGTATTGTATTGTTGCCATGGAGGACAAAAAGATGGGGTTTACATCATATTGCATGAGTTTATCCCTCTACATCATGTCATCTTGCTTAAAGCGTTACTCTATTCTTATGAACTTAATACTCTAGATGCATGCTAGATAGCAGTAAATGTCTGCAGAAATAGTAGTAGATGCACGCAGGAGTCGGTCTACTTGTCACACACATGATGCCTGTATACATGATTATACCTAGATATTCTCATAATTATCCGCTTTTCTATCAATTGCTCGACAGCAATTTGTTCACCCACCATAATACTTATGCTATCTTGAGAGAATCCACTAGTGAAACCTATGGCACCCGGGTCTATTTCCATCATACAAGTTTCCAATCTATTTAATTTTGCAATCTTTACTTTCAATCTATATCATAAAAATACCAAAAATATTTATCTTATTGTTATCATCTCTATCAGATCTCACTCTTGCAAGTGGCCGTGAAGGGATTGAAAACCCCTTTATCGCACTGGTTGCGAGGTTCTTATTTGTTTGTGTAGGTACGAGGTGACTCGCGCGTGGTCTCCTACTGGATTGATACCTTGGTTCTCAAAAACTGAGGGAAATACTTATGCTGCTCTACGGCATCACCCTTTCCTCTTCAAGGGAAAACCAAACCAGTGCTCAAGAGGTAACACACCTCCCATGGATTGATAAACCTTAGGTTATCCACTTGAGGAAAAAGTGCAACTGTCCTACAAAACTCTGCGCTTGGAGGCCCAACACGTGTCTACAAGAATAAACTTGCATAGTAGACATCAAGCTCTTTTCCGGCGCTGGTGCCAGGGAGGTGAGTGCATGAAGGTATATCTTTAGATCTTGCAATCAAATCTTTTAGTTTCTTGTTTCATCAATAGTTTGGTTTATAAAAGAAAACTACATAAAAATGGAATTGAAGTTGCATCTTATTATTGATCATCGTTATAATATCTTTCATGAAAATGATGATTCAGAAAATTGTGCTCAATTGATAGAAGAAGAAGTCACTATAATGTTTGGCACAAAATATTTGAATGATGAGCATGATTGCAATGTTGTTAGTATGAATTCTTTGAATATCCATGATGCTAATGATATGCAAAGCTACAAGCTTGGGGATGCTATGTTTGATGAAAATGATATTTTTTGTCCCCCGAGTTTTGATGTGCAAATTTATTATGATGAAAGCATGCCTCCTATTTATGATGATTATATTGATGAAATTGGGTTTGTAAGAGTATCAACTTTAGGAAGTAATGATCCCACTATTTTGGAGGGTATTGAATCTTATTGTGATAATTATGAAAGTGGATTTGGAGAGGTCATGACTTTATTTAGTGATGAATCCACTATTTCGGAAGAGGTTCCAATTGATTATGAGAACTATGTTACTATCTCTCAAACTTATGAATATGAGGGTGTTTCGTCAAACCGCTTTGTTCATAAGACCAAAAACTTTTGTGCTTATTTTTATGAGTATTATTCACCTCCTCCAAGGCTATTTGTTGGGGCCCCAAAGCCAATGTTCTCAGATTCTACACTTAGACTCATTGCTTCTAAGCCACCCCTGAAGATGTGGGTGGTTAAGAAAAATTTACTCTCTTTTGCAGGGAAAGGTCTCCAGCTGCAAATCAAAGACTTGTGATGCTTATGCTGGGGACCTAAAACATCTTGTGGGACGCAAGATAAAATGCCAGAATGGTCTTACTATGTATTTCATCCTAGGATTTCTTGATAAACATCCTATCTACCCTAACCAGCATCTGAACTTTGATAATATGCTTGTTCGTCAAATTTTTATGCTTCACATTTCCCTTGGTGAAGCCTATCCCCCAAACTGCACTGTAGGGTACGACACCAAAGGCTTCTGAGTGGATCATGGACAGTGGATGCACTAACCACATGACTAGTGATCGAAGTCTTCTTATGGATTCAACCCTACGACCGTCTGAGAAAAGTCACATCACATTTGCTGACACTGGTAAAAGCAAGGTATTGGGTCTAGGTAGAGTTGCAATCTCAAAGGATCAGCGTATGGATAAGGTGATGCTTGTTGAATCCCTTGGTTTCAACTTAATGTCTATCTCAATGCTTTGTGACCTAAACATGATTGTGATATTTGGAAAATACCATTGCCTTATGCTTATGGAATCTGACAAATCTCTAGTCTTCGAAGGATATCGAAAGGACGATCTGCATATGGTAGACTTCTCCGCAGGACCACAACTGGTCGTATGTCTTCTAGCAAAAGCTTCAGAGTGCTGGCTCTGGCATTGGAGGCTAGGGCATGTGAGTATGAGGAACTTTCACACTCTCGCGAAGAAGAATCATATCATAGGCATCGAGGGCATCAAGTTCAACAAGGACCATCTGTACGGTGCCTGCGAAGCTGGAAAGATTACTCGGGCCAAACATCACCCGAAGACAATCATGACGACCACACGTCCCTTCGAGCTGCTTCACATGGACTTATTCGGCCCTACTCACTACTCTACCCTCAATACCACTGCTAGCCTCTATGGCTTCGTCATTGTTGATGATTACTCAAGATATACATGGGTGCAGATAATTCTCTACAAAACTGAAGTGCAGGATGTCTTCAGACAATTCGCCAATCATGACATGACCAATTATGGCATAAAGATCAAGCACATCAGAAGTGACAATAGCACTAAATTCAAGAACACCGGCCTCAACACTTATCTTGATACATTGGGCATCACACATGAGTTCTCGGCTCCATACACACCCGAGCAGAATGGCATCATGGAGCACAAGAACAGAACCGTCATTGAGATGGCACGGACGATTCTCGATGAGTACAAGACTCCAAGGAAGTTCTGGCCTGAAGCTATTGATACTTCATATCATGTCATCAATCCGTGTTTATCTTCACAAGTTCCTAAAGAACACATCATACGAGCTCCTGACTGGTAAGAAGCCAAACGTCAGCTATTTCAGAGTATTTGGTGCTAGGTGCTAGATCAAGGATCCACACAACACTTCAAAATTTGCACCGAAAGCACATAAAGGCTTTATGCTTGGCTACGGAAAGGATTCGCACTCGTACAGAGTCTTCATCCTCTTTCACTACAAAGTGGTTGAAACTGTGTATGTGCGGTTCGATGAGACTAACGGCTCGCAAAGAGAGCACCTGCCAAATGTGCTAGATGAAGCTACACCAAGTGAATCTATCAAGCTTATGGGAACTGGAGAAATCATACCTTCAGAGGCACAGGCTGAAGAGGAAATCATCATCTCTACACCTAATCAGCCTGAAGACACTGCTCAGCCTGAAGCCAATGCTGAAGATGAAGACAATGATCAACAAGGGCAAAATCTTCGTCCAGTTTATGCTCATGTTGCAAATGAAGTACATATTGAGAAGATAATTGATAGCATCAATGCACCTGGTCCACTCACCCGTTCAAGAGCAACATAGATAGCAAATTTTTGTGGACACTTTGCATTTGTCTCTATATCTGAACCCAAGAAAGTTGATGAAGCTTTCACGAAACCTGAATGGATTCAAGCTACACAAGAAGAGCTTCAACAGTTCAAGTTGAACAATGTGCGGGAGCTAGTAAAGCGTCCAAATCCTCGCAAGCACAACATTATCGGCACCAAATGGACCTATCACAACAAACAAGATGAGCATGGTCAATTTGTCCGAAACAAGGCTTGACTCATTGCTCAAGGTTACACACAAGTTGAAGGGATTGAATTCGATGAAACATTTACTCGTGTGGCTAGGCTTGAAGCCATTCGCATACTGCTAGCCCGTGCCAACCACAACAACATTCTTCTGTACCAAAGGGATGTAAAGAGTGCCTTTCTAAACGGCAAAATTGAAGAAGTGCTTGCTGCACAACCACCTGGTTTTGAAGACCCAACACATCCTAACATGGTATACAAGCTCAACAAGGCACTGTATGGCCTCAAACAAGAACCTCGAGCTTGGTATGACACACTCAAAGACTTCCTAAAGAGCAAAGGCTTCAAACATGGTTCACTAGATCCCACTCTCTTCACGAAGACATATGGTGGTGAACTATTTGTATGCCAAATCTATGTGGATGGCATTATCTTCAGTTGCACTGACAAGATATATAGTGATGAGTTTGGGTATATGATGCAAGAGCAATATCAGATGTCCATGGTGGGTCAGATGAAATTATTCCTTGGTCTTCAAATCCGTCAGCAAATTAATGGCATCTTCATATCACAAGAAAAATACCTCAAAAATTGCCCGAAGAACTTTGGAATGCAAGACTGCAAAGGGTACACGACGCCAATGCCAACCAAAAGTCATCTGGGCCCCGACAACAATGGTAAAGAGTTCGACCAAAAGATATACCGCTCCATGATTGTTTATTTACTCTACTTATGTGCATCTAGGCTAGATATAATGCTTAGCATTTGCATGTGTGCCCGATTCCAAGAGGCACCAAAGGAATCGCATCACTTAGCCGTGAAGCAAATTCTTTGCTATTTGGATTACACCCCAACACTAGGATTATGGTGTCCAAAGGGTTTAGAGTTTGATCTAGTTGGATTCTCAGGTGGTGATTATGCTGGTGATAAGGTTGATCGCAAGTCCACATCAACCACATGTCATTTTCTTGGACAATCTCTTGTCTATTGATCTTCAAAGAAGCAGAACTGTGTATCACTTTCCACTACTGAATCCGAATACATTGCTGCTGGATCTTGCTGTGATCAGCTTCTATGGATGAAGCAAACTCTCAAGGACAATGGCATCCACCTGAAGCACGTGCCACTTTACTGCGACAATGAAAGCGCCATCAAGATTTCCAACAACCCAGTTCAGCACTTGAAGACAAAGCACATTCAGATTCATCATCACTTTCTCAGAGATCATGTCATGAAGGAAGATATTGATATCATTCACGTCAACACTGAAGAGCAGTTGGCAGATATCTTCACAAACCCCTTGGATGAGAAAAGGTTTTGCAAGTTGTGGTGTGAGCTAAATATCTTAGAATCCTCAAATGTCCTGTGAAAGGACACACATCCTAATGCTTATGCATATTGATGACTTAGATGTACAACACACAAAGTAACGTATATCTTCAACCAATGAAGACTTACCCTCTAAGTGTGAATACATTAACATGGAATTTGGCTTTAGAGCGCCACAATAATTGTGCGCCGTGTCTAGGTCTAATACTTCCTACACGGTGGGTAACGACACCACCAAACTTTCTTGAAGATTTTCATCTGGCGTCATGATTGTTTTATCTTCGCATTTGGTTTGTCTTCAACATTGATTTCACTTCAAGGTGTATCTTCGCAATGTTGAATTGGTCTTTTTATGATATATATATATGTGTGTGTGTGTGTGTGTGTGTGTGTGTGTTTACATGTGTGTTCTGTGCTCTACAACATTCACTTATAGCTATGTCTTCGCCTTTGCCACTTTTTGAACTAAGTGAATCTGATCGGACCCTAACCTCTTCTATGCTTCTTCCTCAAATTCTTTCTATCTAGTCATATGCATTCTGTTGAAACTCGTCGAATGTATTCACTCCATCCTTGTCAGCTGAAGATACAGAGACGCACATTTAAAACCGCTTTCAATGCTATATCTCTTTTGTCTGGATGCCGGAGAAGCCGAAACGACCACTCGACAAACCTGGCGTGCGTCGGAACATGGAACAACTTTCAACGAGTTGCATGCATGCCACGTGTCCATCAGATGTGAACCACCAGGGGCACCTGTGTAATTGCATTGTGCCACCCTCTACCTTTTAAATCCCCATCCCATGTGGTCATTATCTCTTCTTCCACCTCGCCACCTCGCTCAAACCCTAGCGCCCCCGCTAGCTCGCGTCGATGCCAAAGACGATGTGCTTAGCTGCCGCGACCTCTCCGACGCCGTCCTCACGCCAGTCACGGACCTCGTCTTCTCTGCCGTCGTCGTAGGTGTCTTCCGCCGCCGAGTTAGGTCACAGGAGATTGGAACTGATCGGCCTCCCTTTCGCCTCGTCTAGCAGTTCGTTTGGGGTAAGTATATCTCACTTTTTACAATCTTTTGATTTGTCAAATCCATCCACTTCAACCAAAAGTGGTATCTATACTTCCAAATCTAGATCTATCTCTTTCTGAATCTCATATCATGCAAAGTATATTCACTTATGCTTCATAACTAGTTAGATTCCTCACTTGTACTTATTCATGCATTCGTACGAATCTGGAACCAACTCTCTTCAAATAAGTGAATGTCTTCGCTATATGAGGTCAATGTCTTCAAACTGATTTATCTTCAAAATCTTTTGAGGATGCATATGACCTCTTCCCTTCCCTCACATCTCTAATGCTGTCATAGGTACATGTCCGTGGGAGAATCCCTTGGTTCTTATATTCTGCATTCATTTGTAGAGTTCTTACAGCATTGCATTCACTCCCCTGAAGCCAGTTCTTGTCTGACCAGTAGACGGAAGCCTTTCATTGTTTTGAAGCCTATCTGTATGAATATCATTTCCACTAAGAAATCTGCTAGGAAGGGTGGCAGACTGCGCCGTGGAAATACTGCTCTAGATATGCCTCTGGATCTGTATGAACTATACAAGACATATCCTCAGGAGAACTACAATTAGCGCAAGACCTAGATACAATGGATGCGAAGATATTGGGTAGAATAGTGGTTCAAGTACAACTTTGTCACCGCTGAATATGCTGAGAAGAATGCCATCAAGTGCCCGTGGGGCGATATTCTTTACAAGAATCTGCAACCCAAGTCGAAGCCTGAAGCTATTGCTCAAGGTTTCTATCCTTGCATGGTCAGAGGACCGCAACCTGAAAATGCCGACCCATCATCCTTGTTACGGTGTCACGAAGACAATCTCTTCAGGCGCAACTACCAGTTTGCAAAGGAGTCAGCTACAAAGAATAGAAAGGAGCGATGCGCCAGCACCACCGAAGCAGCAGAAGAAGAAGGCAAAATCTTCGAAGCCCTCTACTGCACCAACCGCTTCGACTATGAAGCCATTGATGACCTCACCTACTAAACCCAGTGTGTAGTCTGATGACCTGTCTCGTATCTCCAAGAAGACAAAGAAGACCAAGAATCCCAAGAAGATTTATGGGCATGACTTGACTCCTTCTGCCATTTTGCACAACGAGGAAGACACCATTGATCTATGTAACGCCCTCGATGAGGCTATATCTCCCACGTGTCGAAGCACGACTTAGAGGCATAACCGCATTGAAATCAATGTAGCAAGTGAGGTAATCTTCACACAACCCATGTAATACATAAGGGAAAGAGATACATAGTTGGCTTACAAACGCCACTTCACACAATACATGAATAAAGCATTACATTCATCCAAATACACTCAAGGTCTGACTACGGAACCAAAATAAAAGAAGAATACCCAAATGCTACACAGATCCCCGATCGACCCCAACTGGGCTCCACTACTGATCAACTAGAACGAAACAACACAAAGGACAAGATCTTCATCGAGCTCCTCCTTGAGCTTGGTTGAGTCACCTGCTCGGTAACATCAGCACCTGCAAACTGGATTTTGGAAGTATCTGTGAGTCATGGGGACTCAGCAATCTCACATCCTCGCGATCAAGACTATTTAAGCTTATAGAAAGGGTAAAAGTATGAGGTGGAGCTGCAGCAAGCGACTAGCTTATATGGTGGCTAACATAAGCAAATGAGAGAGAGAAGAGAAGGCAAAAGCACGGTCGAACAACTATGATCAAGAAGTGATCCTAGAACAACCTTCGTCAAACATAACTCCAACACTGTGTTCACTTCCCGGACTCCGCCGGGAAGAGACCATCACGGTTACACACGCGGTTGATGTATTTTAATTAAGATCAACTTCAGGTTTTCTACAACAGGACATTAACAAATTCCCATCTGCCCATAACTGCGGGCACGGCTTTCAAAAGTTCAAATCCCTGCAGGGGAGTCCCAACTTACCCCATCACAAGCTCTCACGGTCAACGAAGGATATTCCTTCTCCCAAGACAATCCGATCAGACTCGGCATCCCGGTTACAAGACATTCTCGACAATGGTAAAACAAGTCCAGCAAAGCCGCCCGAATGTGCCGACAAATCCCGATAGGAGCTGCACATATCTTGTTCTCAGGGCACACTCAGATGAGACCAGCTACGAGTAAAACCAACCATCAAGTTTCCCCGAGGTGGCCCCGCAGGCAGCTCAGTTCGGACCAACACTTAGAGAAGCACTGGCCCGGGGGTTAAAATAAAGATGACCCTTGAGTCCGCAAAACCCAAGGGAAAAGGCTCGGTGGCGAATGGTAAAACCAATGTTGGGCATTGCTGGAGGAGTTTTATTCAAGGCGAACTGTCAAGGGGTTCCCATTATAACCCAACCGTGTAAGGAACGCAAAATCCGAGAACATAACACCGATATGATGGAAACTAGGGCGGCAAGAGTGGAACAAAACACCAGGCATAAGGCCGAGCCTTCCTCCATTCACCAAGTATATAGATGCATTAATTAAATAAGAGATTTTGTGATATCCCAACAAAATATCCATGTTCCAACATGGAACAAACTCCAATCTTCACCTGCAACTAACAACGCTATAGGAGGGGCTGAGCAAAGCGGTAACATAGCCAAACAATGGTTTGCTAGGACAAGGTGGGTTAGGGGCTTGGCTTATCAATATGGGAGGCATGATAAAGCAAGTGGTAGGTATCACAACATAGGCATAGCAAAAGAGCGAGCATCTAGCAAGCAAAGATAGAAGTTATTTCGAGGGTATGGTCATCTTGCCTGAGATCCCGCAAGGAAGAAGAACGAGTCCATGAAGAAGACAAACGGACGTAATCGAACGGATCCTCACAAACGTGACGTTATCGGAACCAACCCGAAGAAGCAACTCCGGAAAGGAGCAAACAACATAGTAAACAACCATCACATAAACATGGCATGATGCACATACAAGTATGATGCATGTCCGGTTTAATGGGGCATGGCATGGAAAAATGCACAAACAATCCTACAAATTAAGTGGAGCTCAACATGCAACGGGTTGCATATTGATGAAACACCACATTCAAGTTATTTAGTTCGATCTCGTTTAGGTACCCAACAATATTAAATGTTGTTAAACATGGCAAGAGGTGGAGCATAGAAGAACTACTTAACTAGGCAAGTTTAAATGAGGCCGGAAACAACAAGAAACAAGTCCGGAAACTCCTCATGTGCATGTTTTAAGGTTTGGTACTGTTCTGCCCTAAAGCATATTTTAGATTTGTTAAACATGCAAGATGATTCCACCATGTTAAACTAGGCATTTTTCCACCCCATTTACATATAAAGTTTGTTAGATTTGGAGCTATGGTTATTTAGTTATGAATTAAAGCATTTTAACATGGCATAGGAGCAAAATAATGCAAACATCATTTAAACATTTCAAACATAGATGAAAGTTGGATATTATGAATCTAGACAAAATTCTAAACAAGTTTCATATATAAATCATTTTAAACCAATGCATGGTTATTAAGTTATTATATGCATGAAGTTTAGGGACCTTTCTCCAAAACGGCCGTCTCTGGAAAATTAGGGAAAACCTCCTAAACTAAAAAAAACATAACGGGCTGAATCTGCAGGCTGCTGGGGCGCTCACCCTGGGCTGAGGCCCGGTTCGGTGGAGAGGGGGCCGGCATGGGACTGCTAGGCCTTGCGGGGCACAGGTGAGTGGCTGGGCCGGCTGGCCAAGCCTCGGCCCACGTGTCGGCGGTGCCTGTCGTCCTCCTCCTCCTCCTTGTTCCAGAGGGGATCGAGGGAAGGCAGGGGCGGCAGACCTTCGAGCTCCATCGAAGCAAAGGGCGCGGCGGCAGTGACGGACGGGATCCCTCGGATCTGGTGGGGAGGAGGCCGGAGTGGTCGGATCCGGGGTCTGCGCATCCGTCGATGGTCGACGGCGGCTACGGAAGCTTCCGGTGGCGGAGGTGGTCCCCTGAGGTCGAGGTCGCCGGCGGCGGCACACCGGTGGCCGGCAGAAGGAGGCGAAGTGCAAGGCGAAGTGGGGCTCCAGTGGGAGGAGGCAAACGAGCGGGCGAGCGAGTGCGCTCGGGCGCACGGCGGCGGGGTGATTCGGTCCCGGGCGGCCCAGAGCAGACTCCAGATGGGTTTCGGCGGGACCGTGTGCCTAGAGGCACGAGGGAGGGGCTGAGGCGATGCGTGGCAGCTTGCCACTGGTCAGGGAGGCGCGCTGACGGTCTCAGGTAGTGGTGCGGCCATTGGAGGCTCGCCAAGTGGCAGGACGACGGTGGCTGGCGCCGGAAAATGAGGGGGAGGCTGTTGGTGGCACGGAATTTGAGGAGGGAGGCGGCAGGGAGGTAGGGGAAGGGTTAGGCTACCAAATTTGGAAGGGGTTGTCCATATATAGGCAGGGATGGCTAGGGTTTGGGTTTAGGGGGGGGGGTTAGGAGCATTTCGGAGCCTCCGATCGCGATATGACGGTCCGGAACGGAGGGGGGTTTAGGTGGGCTGTAGGTGGGTTGTGAAAAGAGGTTGGGCTGAGATGAGAGGAGAGGAGTGCAGCCCGGCAACTGTTTCCGGAGACCGAAAACGTCCGACTTGTGCCCGGCTATAATGCCGCTATAGTTTAACGGTTGGGCTATCAAACAGACTCCAAACGCGATGAAATTTGACAGATGGTCTTCCTACACTAAAATAAGACCGCAAGCCAACTTTCAACCCATTCCGAGAACATCTTCCGTCCACTTATAAAATAATATTTCGGACGTGCCACGGGCGCGTGCAAGTGTGTCTAGGCTCAGAATGGACAACGGAGAGAACCGGAAGACCGGGACAGATGCAAGTTTTTGAAAACATGCAGATGCAATGCGGATGATGACATGGCAAGATGCAACACGCAAGCAAAAGACAAGGCAACAACAGCGAATAACAGGAAGACACCTGGCACATCGGTCTCGGAGCGTTACAACACTCTACCACAACGAGAGGATCTCGTCCTGAGATCTAGAATGGCGCCGGAGGGAAAAACGGAAGAGAAAGAGAAGAGGTAAACTAAGTTGCTTCTTTGACCAACGAGTGAAACCAAGAACCTTGCAAAGGTTAAGCCATTTCGAGAAAAGAATACAACGAGGATGAACGAATTTTAAAACAGTCCGTTAGAAAAGAGGAACAAGGAAGAACAACTTCGGGCAGCACTCCGATTGAAAAGAAAAAGGAGTTGAATAAGAACTTGACAAGATGAGAGTATGCTTGATAAAATGAACAACACACTGTCTTCGGAACTATTGAAAGAATGACACAAGGGGTAAGAAAGATTTCAAACATCACTCTGGTTGAGAAAGGAGGCAAATTTTGATAAGATGAGAGAGCTCAAAAGAAAACACGACACCCCAGTTGAATGGATAAGCAAAGAAAAGAACATGATCTTCACAAAACAAGAAGATTGATTGAAGAGAGCAACATCACCATGCCTCTGGAAGAAAGAATAGAAGATCGATCATTAGAATAAGAATGGAGAAGAAAATGCCAACTTCTGCCACAAATGTTCTTGGAAAGCACCCTTCCAAGAAGGTTAGAATGGAGTTGTTGGAAAACCAACAACGAAACGAATAAGTTTGGAGTGGGCTTATGGAAAACTTCTCAAAATTATGAGGTGAAATTCTGCCACTAACGGGACCAATAGGTTGCATTGATATCAACAAGGAGACAAGAAACTTATTTCACTGGGAGGATAAATAAAGACTTGGGTCCTTTATAAGCACCATAATAACAACAATCCTTAGGGAAGGCTTTAGGTGAAACATGACACAAGATAACTCCAACGAAGAGGTTGATGGATTTAAAATACCTCATTCTTAACAGCATGCGAATCACGAAACATGAACTCACATTATCAGGAATGACATAACACCACCTCCAATGATACGGAAGAAAGAATTGCACTCTGGATTACAAGAAGAAGAATGCTTGAGCTCCTCTGAAAAGAATCTTGATGAACACTCCGAGAAAGGATTAAGTACTTGATGAACCAACATGTAGAACATCCATGAAGAACTCCGGTAATATAAGAATGATCAAATGAAATGGAGGATGTAAAGAATAAGGTTGAAGCCTTGCAATGATTAGATGTATCTCCGTGGAGTTATAATTACGAGAGCTTGGAACTCCTGGAAAAGAAAAGATAAAGCATGTCGAACCGAGAAAGTGATATGATGAACCTCCGGAATAAGGAATTGAATTCACTCGATGAAACAAGAATAAGAATTACATTATGCTTATCCTTCACCAATTTAGATTGATGACAAGCAATGGATTTGGCACACTACTTATTCTTCTAGAAAGGATTAAGATAGATATAGCATAACTTGAGAAAGTCTTCAACAAGTCACCGGTAGGATTGAGAAGAACGAATGAATATATACGATAACGAATGACGAGAACTCTTGCACGAACCACCGTTAGGATTGACAACGAATAAATAGATATGATAGCAAGGAAGAAAAATCCTGAATAGCCACCGTAAGAATTGGAAATGAACGAAGTAAAGGGATGAATCACTGGTAATAATTAGAGAAGAAGTGAGGATACTTGAGGGATTTAGATACCACTAAAACGAAGAGATCACGAGCTAATTAGAGAATATTGAATGATGCACCGGTAAGATTTGGAGAATGATAGCTGAAGGCTGAGAATGAATAAGTCTTCTGAAATGATGGGCTCCGGAGGAAGGAAAATAGAAAACAACTCATGAAATGCTCCGGATGGATGAAAAGAAATATCTCACAATCGAAACAATTATGAGAGGATGGCAACAAGCTAGAACCGTGAATCTTCGAGAGAATGGACAAGATTGAAGAGAAACTCTTCTTCGGTCTACAAGTGTTGAGAATGACAAAGAGAAACACCACCATGAACAGTTGAGATACTCCGGGATGACGAATAGAAAGGTTGAACCAATGATGAAAAGAATGTGAAAGATCTTGGAGAAGGACATAAGACTGATAATAATTCATTGTTACGTCAAACTTTGAAAAGAATTTAGGATAGCTCCGGGAAAATAAGAAGAGTCAGGTAAGATCCTAGGAGAAGACCTGTGGGTTAGGGCCCACTCAAAAGATACACCGTTGAAATGATTTAAAAGAGAGATTGTGCCTGTTGAATTAAATGGCTTGGATAAGATAACCACCTCGAAAGAGCTTGAACGAATGCAGAGTGGAAACATGAATCTTCGAGATATCTTGAGCACTTCGGAACAATTGAATAGCAAGCGGGGAATGATTAAGAGGTGCACCGGCATAAGAAAAGCATTGGGCAAAATGAAAGGACTATGCTCAATACCAAGGCTTGAATTACATCCACCGGAGAAGAAAAGGAACAAAGACTGATGAACTTGAAACTCCGCTAGTATATTCCAGATAACCACCGGATAAGAATATTGACGGAGAAAAATGGAGAGACTTCACATCAATAAGATGGATACTCGATTAAGAAATTCGAGTCCTTGAGGAAACAAGGGTAGGAGGGAGGGACAACAAAGACAACTTGGGTTGGATGAAACAAACAACATTGAGAAGACTTGAGTTGATCTTGCGGATGTTGAAAATGAACGGATCCGCTTGACGAGAGACACATCGATTGAAAAGGATTGACATGACAATCTCGATTATCATGAAGGATTGGTATTCACATTGGAACAAGAGAACACTGCTTAGGAAAGGTATGGAATCAACATTTGACTTCGAAGCAACTCGAATACCACAACTCAAGACAAAACAAAGGATTGGCTTGCAGAATAAGCTGGAACAAACATATCATAGAGATTTCGTCCAAAGTTTTCGTGGTGGGGCCTACACGGGCTCGAACGTACAACACCATCATGTACAAGGCAGTGCACATGACATACGAAGCATCCCCGAGTCAGCATAGCCAAGGACTCTTTAAGACACAATGAGACCATAGTAAAACCAACCGTGGATAGGCGGACCACTAGACGTCGAACCCGAATATCATATCATACATCTGTCGGAAAGATATCCTAAGAGCTACTTGAATTCCCACTTATAAACTCCCGAAACATTCCGATTATGCAATCAGGTGTTGGGGATAAAGGGGAAGCATAATATCTCACCCAAAACTAGCAAATCCTACATCCAGCTATATCCATCCTTCAACACATAACCAAGAAACCTTCGGAAATCATTTACCTCAACCTTCGAAAAGCATCGGTTATACAAGTTATGGCAATACTCCCGAATTCCCGCCCCAGTACTGGGTCGCGTCGAGGTTATCTCACCAAAAACTGCGTAAAAGAGATTTTCGATGTCGGCGAACTCAAGTATTCCAGAACTGCAACAATAAAATTGTGACGACAACACCTTGGAGCTCAACTCCCCGTGACACTACCACAACCCCTAAATGTCAGGAGGCACCAAAAACAATTTTCTCGTCACAAAACCATCGGAACGCTTCCAAGATACCCGCGTGATCCTAAAAATAAATTTAGTGAAATTTGAGAAGAGAAGAGTCAAAACTCTACGTCAGGATACCTCACCAGAGCGACAAAGGGACTGAGGAGTAAAAAGAAGTCCTACTCTCCGATATATATAATCCTAAATGACTCAAAACATTTTTCTAGACTCGACAACACCAACAATTCGATCAAGCAGGGGGCTCCTAAGTCGGGGAAGGCTCTGATTACCAACTTGTAACGCCCTTGATGCGGCTATATCTCCCACATGTTGAAGCACGACTTAGAGGCATAAACGCATTGAAAGCAATGTCGCAAGTGAGGTAATCTTCACACAACCCATGTAATACATAAGGGAAAGTGATACATAGTTGGCTTACAATCGCCACTTCACACAATACATGAATAAAGCATTACATTCATCCAAATACACTCAAGGTCCGACTACGGAACCAAAATAAAAGAAGACCACCCCAATGCTACACAGATCCCCGATCGACCCCAACTGGGCTCTACTAGTGATCAACTAGAACGAAACAACACAAAGGATAAGATCTTCATCGAGCTCCTCCTTGAGCTTGGTTGCGTCACCTGCTCGGTAACATCGGCACCTGCAATCTGGATTTTGGAAGTATCTGTGAGTCACGGGGACTCAACAATCTGACACCCTTGCGATCAAGACTATTTAAGCCTATAGGAAGGGTAAAAGTATGAGGTGGAGCTGCAGCAAGTGACTAGCATATATGGTGGCTAACATACGCAAATGAGAGCGAGAAGAGAAGGCAAAAGCACGGTCGAACAACTATGATCAAGAAGTGATCCTAGAACAACCTACGTCAAACATAACTCCAACACCGTGTTCACTTCCCGGACTCCGCCGAGAAGAGACCATCACGGTAACACACGCAGTTGATGTATTTTAATTAAGATCAACTTCAGGTTTTCTACAACAGGACATTAACAAATTCCCATCTGCCCGTAACCACGGGCACGGCTTTCGAAAGTTCAAATCCCTGCAGGGGAGTCCCAACTTACCCCATCACAAGCTCTCACGTCAACGAAGGATATTCCTTCTCCCAAGACAATCCGATCAGACTCGGCATCACGGTTATAAGACATACTCGACAATGGTAAAACAAGTCCATCAAAGTCGCCTGAATGTGCCGACAAATCCCGATAGGAGCTGCACATATCTCGTTCTCAGGGCACACTCAGATGAGACTAGCTACGAGTAAAACCAACCATCAAATTTCCCCGAGGTGGCCCCGCAGGCAGCTCAGTTCGGACCAACACTTAGAGAAGCACTGGCCCGTGGGGTTAAAATAAAGATGACCCTTGAGTCCGCGAAACCCAAGGGAAAAGGCTCGGTGGCGAATGGTAAAACCAATGTTGGGCATTGCTGGAGGAGTTTTATTCAACGCGAACTGTCTAGGGGTTCCCATTATAACCCAACCATGTAAGGAATGCAAAATCCAAGAACATAACACCGATATGACGGAAAGTAGGGCGGCAAGAGTGGAACAAAACACCAGGCATAAGGCCGAGCCTTCCACCCTTCACCAAGTATATAGATGCATTAATTAAATAAGAGATTTTGTGATGTCCCAACAAAATATCCATGTTCCAACATGGAACAAACTCCAATCTTCACCTGCAACTAACAATGCTATAAGAGGGGTTGAGCAAAGTGGTAACATAGCCAAACAACAGTTTGCTAGGACAAGGTGGGTTAGGGGCTTGGGTTATCAATATGGGAGGCATGATAAAGCAAGAGGTAGGTATCGCAGCATAGGCATAGCAAAAGAGCGAGCATCTAGAAAGAAAAGATAGAAGTGATTTCGAGGGTATGGTCATCTTGCCTGAGATCCCGCAAGGAAGAAGAACGAGTCCATGAAGAAGACAAACGGATGTAGTCGAACGGATCCTCACAAACGCGACGTTATCGGAACCAACTCGAAGAAGCATGGCATGATGCACATCCAAGTATGATGCATGTCCGGTTTAATGAGGCATGGCATGGCAAAATGCACAAACAATCCTACAAAATAAGTGGAGCTCAACATGCAACGGGTTGCATATTGATGAAACACCACATTCAAGTTATTTAGTTCGATCTCGTTTAGGTACCCAACAATATTAAATGTTGTTAAACATGGTAAGAGGTGGAGCATAGAAGAACTACTTAACTAGTCAAGTTTAAATGAGGCCGGAAACAACAAGCAACAAGTCCGGAAACTCCTCATGTGCACGTTTTAAGGTTTGGTACTGTTCTGCACTAAAGCATATTTTAGAGTTGTTAAACATGCAAGATGATTACACCATGTTAAACTAGGCATTTTTCCACCCCATTTACATATACAGTTTGTTAGGTTTGGAGCTACGGTTATTTAGTTATGAATTAAAGCATTTTAACATGGCATAGGAGCAAAATAATACAAACATCATTTAGACATTTCAAACTTAGATGAAAGTTCGTTATTATGCATCTAGACAAAATTCTAAACAAGTTTCATATATAAATCATTTTAAACCGATGCACGGTTGTTAAGTTATTATATGCATGAAGTTTAGGGACCTTTCTACAAAACGGTCGTCTCTGGAAAATTACGGAAAACCTCCTGAACTGAAAAAAACATAACAGGCCAAATCTGCAGGATGCTGGGGCGCTCACCCTGGGCTGAGGCCCGGTTTGGTGGAGAGGGGGGCCGGCATGGGACTGCTGGGCCTTGCGCGACACAGGTGAGTGGCCGGGCTGGCTGGCCAGGCCGCGACCCACGTGTCGGTGGAGCCTGTCGTCCTCCTCCTCTTCGATCCAGAGGGGATCGAGGAAAGGCAGGGGTTGCATGCCTTCGAGCTCTGTCGAAGCAAAGGGCGCGGTGGCAGTGATGAACGGGATCCCTCGGATCTGGTGGGGAGGAGGCCGGAGTGGCCGGATCTGGGGTCTACGCATTCATCGATGGTTGACGGCGGCAGCGGAAGCTTCCGGTGGCGGCGGTGGTTCCCTGAGGTGGAGGTCGCCGGCGGCGGCACATCGGTGGCCGGCAGAACGACGCGAAGCGCGAGGCGAAGTGTGGCGCCCCCGATTCAACCGTACACTAATCATACACGCAGATGTGTACGATCAAGATCAGGGACTCACGGGAAGATATCACAACACAACTCTACAAATAAAATAAGTCATACAAGCATCATATTACAAGCCAGGGGCCTCGAGGGCTCGAATACAAGAGCTCGATCATAGACAAGTCAGCGGAAGCAACAATATCTGAGTATAGACATAAGTTAAACAAGATTGCCTTAAGAACCGTTCCGATCACGCGGGTATTTTGGAACCGTTCCGATCGATTTGTGACAAGAAAATTGTTCTTGGTGCCTCCTGTCATTTAGGGGTTGTGGCAGTGTCCCGGGGAGTTGAGATCCGAGGTGTTGTTGTCACAATTTTATCGTTGCAGTTCTGGAATACCTGAGTTTAGTTTCGCCGACATCGAAAATCTCTTTTATGCAGTTGTTAGTGAGATAACCTCGACGCCAACTTGTATAACGGATTCTTTTCGAAGGTTGAGGTAGACGATTTCCGAAGTTTTTCTCGGTTATGTGTTGAAGGATGGATACAGCTGGATATAGGATTTGCTTGATTTGGGTGAGATATTATGCTTCCCTTGTATCCCCAACGCTTGATTGCATAACCGGAAAGGTTCGGGAGTTTATAAGTGGGAATTCAAGTAGCTCTTAGGATATCTTTCCGACAGATGTATGATATGAAATTGGGGTTTGACGTCTAGTGGTCCGCCTATTCAAGGTCGGTTTTACAGTGGTCTCGTTGTGTCTTAAAGAGTCCTTGGCTATGCCGACTCGGGGATGCTTCGTAGGTCATGTGCACTGCCTTGTACATGATGGTGCTGTACGATCGAGCCCGTGTAGGCCCCACCACGAAAACTTCGGACGAAATCTCTATCATATGTTTGCTCTGGCTTATTCTACAAGCCAATCCTTTCTTTTGTTTTGAGTTGTGGTATTTGAGTTGCTTCGATGTCAAGTGTTGATTCCAAACCTTCCCCAAATGGTGTTCTCATACTCCGATGTGAATACCAATCCTTCTTGATCATCAAGATTGTTTTTGTCAATCCTTTTTAACCGGCGTGTTTCTCTTAAAGTGGATCCAATCTTGTCAACATTCACAAGATGAATTATCAGTTCTTCTCAACGGTGTTTGTTTCATCCGTCCCCAAGTTGCCTTTGTTTTCCCGCCCACCCACCCTTTTTCTTCAAGGACTCAGATGTCTTAATCAAGTATCCTTTTATTCATGGGAAGTCTCTCCATTCTTTTCCATCAATATTCTTACCCGGTGGTTCTCAAGAAGATGTTCTACTAGTTTGTCATTCTTCATTCTTTTCTTCTCCGGTGGAACCAATTAAAGCCTTGTTGACCATATCCTTTCCTCCTTTCAAATACCTTCTCATGCCGGTGCACCTCTTAATCATCTACTCCTCGCTATTCATTTGTTTCGGAGTGCTGAAGATATCTCAGAAGATTTGTGTATTCACTCTGCTTTCATTCAAGATCTTTCGAGGATGTCACCTCATTCAAGCCATTTAATTCAACCGGCGAAATCTCTCTTTTTAATCATTCTAACGGTGTTTTCTCTTGAGTGGGCCCTAACCCACAGGGTTTTTTCCCAGGATCTTACCTGACTCTTATTTTTTTTCCCGAAGCTTCTCAAATTCTTTTATAAAGTTTGACGTAAGAATGATTTTCATCAGTCAGATGTGTTTCTCCAAGATCTCTCAATTTTCTTTTCATCTTTGGCTCAACCTCTCCTCTATTCTTCATTCCGGAGTGTCTAAATAATTCATGGTGGTGCTTCTCGTTGTCATTCTCGGATTTTGAAGAGCGAAGAAGAGTTTCTCTTTAATCTTGCTCCATTCTCTTCAAGATTCGTGATTCTAGCTTGTTGCCATCCTCTCGTAATTGTTTTGATTGTGGGAATTCTTTTCACCCATCTGGTGCAATTCAGGAGTCTTTTCAGGTTGATTATCCGGAGCCCATCATTTCAGAAGACTTGTTCATTCTCACTTTTCAGCTCTTGTTCCCCAAATCTCACCGGTGCATCATTCAATATTCTTTAATCAGCACATGATCTCTTTATTTTAGTTGTATCTAAATTCTCTCAAGTATCTTTGTTCATTTCATAATTCTTCCCGATGTTCCTTTATCTTTCCTTCGGTCATTTTAATTCATACGGTGGTTTGTGCAAGAGTTCTCATCATTCATTATCATATCAATTCATTCGCTGTTCCAATCCTACCGGTGGTTCGTTGAAGACGTTCTCAAGTTCTGATATATCTCTTTTAATCCTTTCTATGAGAATAAGTAGTATGCCAAATCCATTGATTGTCATCAATTTAATTGGTGAAGGATAAGCATAATGTAATTCTTATTCTTGTTTCATCCAAGTGATTAATTCCTTATTCCGGAGGTGCATCATATCACATTCTGGGTTCGAGATGCTTTATCTTTTCTTTTCCCGGAGTTCCTAGCTCTCGCAATTACATTATCACAGAGATCATCTAATCATTGCAAGGCTTCTACCTTACTCTTTTCATCTTTCTTTTCATTTGAACATTCTTTTGTTTACCGGAGTTCTTCATGAAGGTTCTACATGATGGTTCATCAAGGATTTATTCCCTTCTCGAAGCGTTCATCAAGATTCTTTTCTAAGGAGCTTAAGTTTCTTCATCTTGCAATCAGGAGTGCAATTCTTTCTACCATATTATTGGAGATGTTATTATATCATTCTTGATAATTTGAGTCTTGTTTCATGTTTCACAAGTTATCGAGAATGGGGTATTTTAAATCCATCAACCTCTTCGTTGGAGTTTATCTTGGGTTATATTTCACCTAAAGTTTTCCCTAAGGATTGTTGCTATTATGGTGCTTATAATAGACCCAAGTTCTTCTTCTATCCTTCCGGTGAAATAAGTTCTCGTCTCCTTGTTGATATCAATCAAATCTTTTCCGTGGGTGGCAAGTTGTCACCTCATATTGTTGAGAGGCCTTCTATAATCACATGTCAAGCTTATCCTTTTTCATTGTTGTGTTTCCAACAACTTCGTTCGACCCTTCTCCTAAAGATGCCTCTTCAAACTCTTTTGTGGCAGAAGTTCGCATTTTCTTCTCCATTCTTTTATTTCAATTATCTATCTTCTATTTCTTTCTCCCGGAGGCATTGTGTTGCTGCTCTCTTCAAACTTTCTTCTTGCTCTTGTCAAGATCATGTTCTTTTCGTGCTTATCCATTTAACCGGAGGTGTACCTTTTGGCTCAAGTTCTCTTCGCCTTGTCAAGCTTTGCATCTCTTTCCAACCGGAGTGCTTTCAACCTTGTTCTTCCTCGTTCCTCTTTCCTAACGGAGTGCTGTATACTTCATTCATCTCTGTTGTATTCTTTCTCGATATGGCTTAACCTCTTCAAGGTTCGTGGTTTCACTCGTTTGTCAAAGAAGCAACTTAGTTTTTACCTCTTCTATTTCTCTTTCGTTGTCCCTCCGGTGCCATTCTAGATCTCGGGACCAGATCCTCTCGTAGTGGTGGAGTGTTGTAACGCCCCGAGACCGATGTGCCAGGTGTCCTCCAGTTATTCTCTGTTGTTGCCTTGTCATTTCTTGCGTGTCATGCATCTCATATCATGTCATCATGTGCATTTCATTTGCATACGTGTTCGTGTCATACATCCGAGCATTTTCCCCGTTGTCCGTTTTGCATTCCGGCGCTCCTATCTCCTCCGGTGGTCCTTTCTACCTTCTTTTCATGTGTGGGGGTTAAACATGTTCGGATTGGACCGATACTTGTCATGCATCCTTGGTTTACTACCGGTAGACTGCCTATCAAGTTTCGAACCATTTGGACTTTGTTTGATGCTCCAACGGTTAACCGAAGGACCGAGAAGGCCTCGTGTGTGTTGCAGCCCAACACCACTCCAATTTGGCCCAAAACCCACCAAAACCCTCTCCATCATCTAGAGCGTTCGATCACGATCGCGTGGCCGCAAACCGCACCTCATTTGGACTCTCCTAGCTCCTCCTATGCCTATAAATAGACCCCCCTCCGAAATTCCCGGATCTCCTCTACCCCCAAAACCGTAAAAATCGCGCCCCCCCCCCCCCCGCCGCGGGACATGTCCGCTGCCTAACCGGACGCATCCCGCCGCCGTGCCCGCGCCAATCGGCGCGCGACACGTGGCCTTCATCCTGCCGCCGCCGCTCCGGCCCGGGAGGCCCAGGTCAGGCCCCCGAGGCCCATCGCCACCCGTCGCCGCCCGAGGCGTCCTGCCCGCCTGGCCGCCACATCGACGGCCCTCGCCTCCAACTCTGGCGGCCCGCGCCTCCAACTCCGGCGGCCCGCGCCGCCCCACGCCTTCGCCGGCGGCCGCCGCACTCCTCGCCGGCCGGAGCCGTACCGGTCGCCTCCTCTCGCCGCCCGCCGCCGCGTACCTCGCCGCCTTGCCGCGCCGCGGCCGGATCCGGACTCCGGCGACCCGACCTCCTCCCCGAGCTCTCCGGCGAGCCCTAGCTCTGGCCACCGCGTGGAACTCCGGCGAACCTCCTTCTTCGGCCATCCTCGGCTTCCGTGCGCTCCAGATCTGGATCGGGTCAAACCCTAGGTTGACCCCGAGATATTTCTAAGTCATTTTTCTGCAGTATTTTTTGCCATGTTCATCGCATCGTAACTCTGCATCCGTAGCTCCATTTTGGTCGTGTATCATATCAAAATGTTCGACTGAGAGAGTACATCAGTTCATATCATTGCATCATTTTCATTTGAGCTCATCTTGATGCCCTAATTGCTCTTGGAAGAGAGCTATTTGAGTTAATTGTCAGATCTGCTCCACCAAATAGCTATTTGTCATTTTTTGCCATGATTAATGTGTGCATGATATGCTCCTGAGCTCTACATGTGTTTTGTTTTTTGCTTTTCCATCTTTACAGAGGTTATTACCATGTATTTTTGTGACATGTGTGGTGACTAGAACAAGCTTGCAAAGTATTGCATTCGTTAATGTTGATTTCAAGGACTCAGAATTTCACCAAGTCCTTGATATGTTTTTATCAATATGTCATATGTTCCTGTTATTTCCTAGTGATCCGTGCCTCTTTTGAGGATGATTAGTAAGGATGATTGGTTAACATTGTGGTGGTCTATCCATCCATGTCCTTGTTTGTAATTATGGAGCACCCTAGCTTGACTCAATCCAGCTCTACTTTTGCTATTTCGTAATTCCTGGCAGGTTGTCTACTTGTTAGCGATTTTGCCGAGGATGTTGTTGTTGATCCGTGCATGCTATGTTGTTTTTTCTTGCCATGTCTCGCTTATATAATATGTATTCTTGATGGGTGTATGCTTATATTGTCATTCCTTGCTCTATACTGAGTGCATCGAGCTCGTAAACATGCCTACTCGTTAACAGATTTGCATGCTCTAGTTTTTCTCTAAGTCTGTAACCTGTTTATGTTTTTGCCATGTTCACATGCTTGCAATTGTATTTTCTGATCCCTTTTGGCTCAAGGTCTCTAAGGGACTTTTGTTAAGTGCTTTGAGTAGCTTCACGTCATGCCTTGCTTTGCCATGTTAAGTTCCTGTAGAATATAATTTTCATGCTCCAAAGTGTGCTACCTGATCTGAAATTCCAGACTAGTGTTAATTTCACTAAGTCTGAAAGCTGTTTATCATTTGCACTTTTGCCATGCTTGTTTGAACCTGTTAATGGATGAATTGGCCGTAGCTCAGTGTTCAGCTTTTGTCAAGCATTATGAGTGGATCCCTTCCATGTATTTTGTTTCCATTTTTGAGTGTTGTATCTTATTTATCTTGATGCATTTAGATGGCTACTTCCTGTTTATCGCAGACCGGTGCCATATTTGTTTTGCTTGCCATTTCCAAACCGTGCATCCGATTCCGGTGTTCCTTATATCGATTTCGACCGAAATCACCTCACCTTTTAAGTGGCACTCTTGGATTTCCAAGTTGAGGCCAGGTTCAATCATTCCTGTCCAAATCATGCATATGCATCGCATTCCGCATCCCGCATCCCGCATATCATACCATGTTCATGTGTTGGTTGTTTACTATGTTGTGTGCTTCTTTACGGTGTTTGCTTCTTCGGCTTGGTTCTGGTAACGTCGCGTTTGTGAGGACCAATTTGACTACGTCCGTTTATCTCCTTCATGGACTCGTTCTTCTTCCTTGCGGGATTTCAAGCAAGATGGTCATACCCTCGAAATCACTTCTATCTTTGCTTGCTAGATGCTCGCTCTTTTGCTATGCCTATGCTATGATGCCTACCACTTGCTTATCATGCCTCCCATATTGTTGAACCAAGCCTCTAACCCACCTTTTCCTAGCAAACCGTTGTTTGGCTATGTTACCGCTTTGCTCAACCCCTCTTATAGCGTTGTTAGTTGCAGGTGAAGATTGAAGTTTGTTCCTTGTTGGAACATGGAGATGTTGTTCCTTGTTGGAACATGTTTACTTGTCGGGATATCAAAATATCTCTTATTTAATTAATGCATCTATGTACTTGGTAAAGGGTGGAAGTCTCGGCTTTTTGCCTAGTTCTTTGTTCCACTCTTGCCACCCTAGTTTCCGTCATATCGGTGTTATGTTCCCGGATTTTGCATTCCTTACGCGGTTGGGTAATAATGCGAACCCCTTGACAGCTCGCCTTGAATAAAACTCCACCAGCAATGCCCAACATTGGTTTTACCATTCGCCACCTAGCCTCTTTTTCCCTTCGGTTCCGCGGACTCAAGGGTCATCTTATTAAACCCCCCGGGCTAGTGCTCCTCTGAGTGTTGGTCCACCTCGTCAGCCGCCGGTGGCCACCAGGGGAAACTCTGGGCTGGCCTACCAGAAGTTTAGACAATCTGAGTGTGCCCTGAGAACGAGATATCTGCAGCTCCTATTGGGATTTGTTGGCACATTCGGGCGGTGTTGCTTGATTTGTTTTAACTTGTCGAAGTTGTCTTGTAGAACCGGGATACCGAGTCTGATCGGAATGTCTCGGGAGAAGGTATATCCTTCGTTGATTGTGAGAGCTTGTGACGGGCTAAGTTGGGACACCCCTGTAGGGATTTGAACTTTCGAAAGTCGTGCCCGCGGTTATGGCCAGATGGGAATTTGTTAATGTCCGGTTGCAGATAACATGAACCTTAATTTAATTAAAATGCATCAAACGCGTGTGTTACCGTGATGGTCTCTTTCCGGCCGAGTCCGGGAAGTGAACACGGTGTTGGAGTTATGCTTGACGTAGGTTGTTCTAGGATCACTTCTTGATCATAGTTTCTCAATCGTGCTTTGCCTTCTCTTCTTGCTCTCATTTCCGTATGTTAGCCACCATATATGCTAGTCGCTTGCTGCAGCTCCACTATTTTACCTTGCCTTTCCTATAAGCTTAAATAGTCTTGATCGCGAGGGTGCGAGATTGCTGAGTCCCCGTGGCTCACAGATACTTCCAAAACCAGTTTGCAGGTGCCGATGTTACCGAGCAGGTGACGCAACCAAGCTCAAGGAGGAGCTTGGTGAAGATCTTGTCCTTTGTGTTGTTTCGTTTCCAGTTGGTCAGTAGTGGAGCCCAGTCGGGATGATTGGGGATCTATGTAGCTTTTGGGGTAGTCTTCTTTTATTTTGGCTCCATAGCCGGGCCTTGATTGTATTTGGATGATGTAATGCTTTATTCATGTAATTGTGTGAAGTGGCGATTGTAAGCCAACTATGTATCTCTTTCGCTTTTGTATTACATGGGTTGTGTGAAGATTACCTCACTTGCGACATTGCTTTCAATGCGGTTATGCCTCTAAGTCGTGCTTCGACACGTGGGAGATATTGCCGCATTGAGGGCATTACCAGTTGGTAATCAGAGCCCTCCCCGACCTTAGGAGCCCTCACTGCTTGATAGAATTAGCGGATGAGTTGAGTCTAGAAAAATGTTTTGAGTCATTTAGGAATTATATATCGGAGAGTTTAGGAATTCTTTTACTCCCCAGTCCCTTCATCGCTCTGGTAAGGCATCCTGACGTAGAGTTTTGACTCTTCTCTTCTCAAATTTCACTAAAAAAATTTAGGATCACGCGGGTATTTTGGAATCGTTCCGATCAATTTGTGACGAGAACATTGTTCTTGGTGCCTCCTCTCATGTAGGGGTTGTGGCAGTGTCCCGGGGAGTTGAGCTCCGAGGTGTTGTCGTCACCATTTTATCGTTGCAGTTCTGGAATACCTGAGATTAGTTTCGCCGACATCGAAAATCTCTTTTATGCAGTTGTTGGTGAGATAACCTCGACGCCACCCAATACTGGGGCGGGAGTTTGGGAGTATTGCCATAACTTGTATAACAGATGCTTTTCGAAGGTTGAGGTAGACGATTTCCGAAGTTTTTCTCGGTTATGTGTTGAAGGATGGATACAGCTGGATGCAGGATTTGCTAGATTTGGGTGAGATATTATGCTTCCCCTGTATCCCCAACACCTGATTGCATAACCGGAAAGGTTCGGGAGTTTATAAGTGGGAATTCAAGTAGCTCTTAGGATATCTTTCCGACACATGTATGATATGAAATTGGGGTTCGACGTCTAGTGGTTCGCCTATTCACGGTCGGTTTTACAGTGGTCTCGTTGTGTCTTAAAGAGTCCTTGGCTATGCCGACTCGGGGACGCTTCGTAGGTCATGTGCACTGCCTTGTACATGATGGTGCTGTACGATCGAGCCCGTGTAGGCCCACCACGAATACTTCGGACGAAATCTCTATCATATGTTTGCTCTGGCTTATTCTACAAGCCAATCCTTTGTTTTGTTTTGAATTGTGGTATACGAGTTGCTTCGATGTCAAGTGTTGATTCCATACCTCCCCCAAATGGTGTTCTCATACTCCGATGTGAATACCAATCCTTCTTGATCATCAAGATTGTTTTTGTCAATCCTTTTTAACCGGCGTGTTTCTCTTCAAGTGGATCCAATCTTATCAACATTCACAAGATCAATTATAAGTTCTTCTCAACGGTGTTTGTTTCATCCGTCCCCAAGTTGCCTTTGTTTTCCCGCCCACCCACCCTTTTTCTTCAAGGACTCAGATGTCTTAATCAAGTATCCTTTTATTCATGAGAAGTCTCTCCATTCTTTTCCGTCAATATACTTACCCGGTGGTTCTCAAGAAGATGTTCTACTAGTTCGTCATTCTTCATTCTTTTCTTCTCTGGTGGAAGCAATTCAAGCCTTGTTGACCATATCCTTTCCTCCTTTCAAATACCTTCTCATTCCGGTGCACCTCTTAATCATCTACTCCTCGCTATTCATTTGTTTCGGAGTGCCGAAGATATCTAAGAAGATTCGTGTTTTCACTCTGTTTCGTTCAAGATCTTTCGAGGATGTCACCTCATTCAAGCCATTTAATTCAACCGGTGAAATCTCTCTTTTTAATCATTCTAACAACATTTTCTCTTCAGTGGGCCCTAACCCAAAGGTTTTTTCCCAGGATCTTTACTGACTCTTATTTTTTTCCGGAGCTTCTCAAATTCTTTTCTAAAGTTTGACGTAAGAATGATTTTCATCAGTCAGATGTGTTTCTCCAAGATCTCTCAATTTTCTTTTCATCTTTGGCTCAACCTCTCCTCTATTCTTCATTCCGGAGTGTCTAAATAATTCATGGTGGTGCTTCTCGTCATCATTCTCGGATTTTGAAGACCGAAGAAGAGTTTCTCTTTAATCTTGCTCCATTCTCTTCAAGATTCATGATTCTAGCTTGTTGCCATCCTCTCGTAATTGTTTTGATTGTGGGAATTCTTTTCACCCATCCGGTGCAATTCAGGGGTCTTTTCAGGTTGATTATCCGGAGCCCATCATTTCAGAAGACTGTTCATTCTCAGTTTTTAGCTCTCGTTCCCCAAATCTCACCGGTGCATCATTCAATATTCTTTAATCAGCGCGTGATCTCTTCGTTTCAGTTGTATCTAAATTCTCTCAAGTACCTTCGTTCATTTCATAATTCTTCCCGGTGTTCCTTTATCTTTCCTTCGGTCATTTTAATTCTTACGGTGGTTCATGCAAGAGTTCTCATCATTCGTTATCATATCAATTCATTCGCTGTTCCAATCCTACCGGTGGTTCGTTGAAGACGTTCTCAAGTTTTGATATATCTCTTTTAATCCTTTATACGAGAATAAGTAGTATGCCAAATCCATTGATTGTCATCAATTTAATTGGTGAAGGATAAGCATAATGTAATTCTTATTCTTGTTTCATCCAAGTGATTAATTCCTTATTCCGGAGGTGCATCATATCATATTCTGGGTTCAAGATGCTTTATCTTTTCTTTTCCCGGAATTCCTAGCTCTCGCAATTACATTATCACGGAGATCATCTAATCATTGCAAGGCTTCAACCTTACTCTTTTCATCTTTCTTTTCATTTGAACATTCTTTTGTTTACCGGAGTTCTTCATGAAGGTTCTACATGATGGTTCATCAAGGATTTATTCCCTTCTTTAAGCGTTCATCAAGATTCTTTTCTAAGGAGCTTAAGTTTCTTCATCTTGCAATTAGGAGTGCAATTCTTTCTACCATATTATTGGAGATGGTATTATGTCATTCTTGATAATTTGAGTCTTGTTTCATGTTTCTTAAGTTATCGAGAATGGGGTATTTTAAATCCATCAACCTCTTTGTTGGAGTTTATCTTGGGTTATATTTCACCTAAAGTTTTCCCTAAGGATTGTTGCTATTATGGTTCTTATAATTGACCCAAGTTCTTCTTCTATCCTTCCGGTGAAATAAGTTCTCGTCTCCTTGTTGATATCAATCAAATATTTTCTGTGGGTGGCAAGTTGTCACCTCATATTGTTGAGAGGCCTTCTATAAGCACATGTCAAGCTTATCCTTTTTCGTTGTTGTGTTTCCAACAACTTCGTTCGACCCATCTCCTAAAGATGCGATTTCAAACTTTTTTGTGGCAGAAGTTGGCATTTTCTTCTCCATTCTTTTATTTCAATTATCTATCTTCTATTTCTTTCTCCCGGAGACATTGTGTTGCTGCTCTCTTCAAACCTTCTTTTGCTCTTGTAGAGATCATGTTCTTTTTGTGCTTATCCATTTAACCGGAGGTGTGCCTTTTGGCTCATGTTCTCTTCGCCTTATCAAGCTTTGCATCTCTTTTCAATCGGAGTGCTTTCAACCTTGTTCTTCCTCGTTCCTCTTTCCTAACGGAGTGCTATATACTTCATTCATCTCTGTTGTATTCTTTCTCGATATGGCTTAACCTCTTCAAGTTTCGTGGTTTCACTCGTTTGTCAAAGAAGCAACTTAGTTTTTACCTCTTCTTTTTCTCTTCCGTTGTCCCTCCGGTGCCATTCTAGATCTCGGGACGAGATCCTCTCATAGTGGTGGAGTGTTGTAACGCCCCGAGACCGATGTGCCAGGTGTCCTGCAGTTATTCGCTGTTGTTGCCTTGTCATTGCTTGCGTGTCATGCATCTCATATCATGTCATCATGTGCATTTCATTTGCATAAGTGTTCGTCTCATACATCCGAGCATTTTCCCCGTTGTCCGTTTTGCATTCCGGCACTCCTATCTCCTCTGGTGGTCCTTTCTATCTTCTTTTCGTGTGTGGGGGTTAAACATTTTCCGATTGGACCGAGACTTGTCATGTGGCCTTGGTTTACTACAGGTAGACCGCCTGTCAAGTTTCGTACCATTTGGACTACGTTTGATGCTCCAACTGTTAACCGAGGGACTGAGAAGGCCTTGTGTGTGTTGCAGCCCAACACCCCTCCAATTTGGCCCAAAACCCACCAAAACCCTCCCATCATCTAAAGCGTTCGATCACAATTGCATGGCCGCAAACCGCACCTCATTTGGACTCTCCTAGCTCCTCCTATGCCTATAAATAGACCCCCCTCCGAAATTCCCGGATCTCATCTACCCCCAAAACCCTATAAATCGCCTCGCCCCCGCCGAACATGTCCGCCGCCTAACCGGATGCATCCCGCCGCCACGCCCGCGCCAATTGGCGCGCGACACGTGGCCTTCGTCCCGCCGCCGCCGCTCCGGCCCGGGAGGCCCAGGTCGGCCCCCCGAGGCCCATCGACACCCGCCGCCGCCCGAGGCGTCCTCCCCGCCCGGCCGCCACATTATTGGCCCTTGCCTCCAACTCCGGTGGCCCGCGCCGCCCCGCGCCTTCGATGGTGGTCGCCGCACTCCTCGCCGGCCGGAGTCGCACCGGTCGCCTCCTCTCGCCCCCCGCCGCCGCGTACCTCGCCGCCCTGCCGCGCCGCGGCCGGATCCGAACTCCGGCGACTCGACCTCCTCCCCGAGCTCTCCAGCGAGCCCTAGCTCCGGCCACCGCGTGGAACTCCAGCGAACCTCCTTCTCTAGCCATCCTCGGCTTCCGTGTGTGCCAGATCTGGATCGGGTCAAACCCTAGGTTGACCCCGAGATATTTCTAAGTCATTTTTTGCAGTATTTTTATGCCATGTTCATCGCGTCGTAACTCTGCATCCGTAGCCCCATTTTGGGCGTGTAGCATATAAAAATGTTCGCCTCAGAGAGTACATCATTTCATCTCATTGCATCATTTTCATTTGAGCTCATCTTGATGCCCAAAATGCTGTTGGAAGAGAGCTATTTGAGTTAATTGTCAGATCTGCTACACCAAATAGCTATTTGTCATTTTTTGCCATGATTAATGTGTTCATGACTTGCTCCTGAGCTCTACATGTGTTTTGTTTTTTCCTTTTCCATCTTTGAAGAGGTGCTTACCATGTATTTTTGTGACATGTGTGGTGACTACCACAAGCTTGCAAAGTAGTGCATTCGTTAATGCTGATTTTAGGGACTCAGAATTTCACCAAGTCCTTGATCTGTTTTTATCAATATGCCATATGTTCATGTTGTTTCCTAGTGATCCGTGCCTCTTTTGAGGATAACATTGTGGTGGTATATCCATCCATGTCCTTGTTTCCAATTATGGAGCATCCTAGCTTGAGTCAATCGAGCTCAACTTTTGCTATTTGGTAATTCCTGGCAGGTTGTCTACTTGTTAGCGATTTTGCCGAGGATGTTGTTGTTGATCCATGCAGTCTATGTTGTTGTTCTTGCCATGTCTAGCTTATATAATATGCATTCTTTATGGGTGTATGCTTAGATTGTCATGCATTTCTCTGTAATGAGTGCATCGAGATCGTAAATATGCCTACTCGTTAACAGATTTGCATGCTCCAGTTTTTCTCTAAGTCTGTAACCTGTTTATGTTTTTGCCATGTTCACATGCTTGCAATTGTATTTTCTGATCCCTTTTGGCTCAAGGTCTCTAAGGGATTTTTGTTAAGTGCTTTGAGTAGCTTCATGTCATGCCTTGATTTGCCATGTTAAGTTCTTGTAGCATATAGTTTTCATGCTCCAAAGTGTGCTACCTGATCTTAAATTCCAGACTAGTTTGAACCTGTTTATCATTTGCACTTTTGCCATGCTTGTTTGAACCTGTTAATGGATGAATTGAGCGTAGCTCAGTGTTCATCTTATGTCAAGCATTATGATTGGATCCCTGCCATGTATTTTGTTGCCATTTTGAGTGCTGTAGCTTAATTATCTTCATGCATTTAGATGGCTACTTGTTGTTTATCGCAGACCGGTGCCATATTTGTTTTGCTTGCCATTTCCAAACCGTGCATCGGATTCCGGTCTTCTTTATATTGATTTCAACTGAAATCACCTCACCTTTCAAGTGGCACTCTTGGATTTCCAAGTTGAGGCCAGGTTCAATCATTCCTTTCCAAATCATGCATATGCATCGCATTCCGCATCCCGCATATCATACCATGTTCATGTGTTGGTTGTTTACTATGTTGTGTGCTTCTTTCCGGTGTTTGCTTCTTCGGGTTGGTTCAGGTAACGTCGCGTTTGTGAGGACCCGTTCGACTACGTCCATTTGTCTTCTTCATGGACTCGTTCTCCTTCCTTGCGGGATTTCAGGCAAGATGATCATACCATCGAAATCACTTCTATCTTTGCTTGCTAGATGCTCGCTCTTTTGCTATTCCTATGCTAGGATGCCTACCACTTGCTTATCATGCCTCCCATATTGTTGAATCAAGCCTCTAACCCACCTTGTCCTAGCAAGCCGTTGTTCGACTATGTTACTGCTTTCCTCAGCCCCTCTTATAGCGTTGTTAGTTGCAGGTGAAGATTGAAGTTTGTTCCTTGTTGGAACATGGAGATGTTGTTCCTTGTTGGAACATGTTTACTTGTTGGGATATCACAATATCTCTTATTTAATTAATGCATCTATATACTTGGTAAAGGGTGGAAGGCTCGGCCTTTTGCCTAGTGTTCTGTTCCACTCTTACCGCCCTAGTTTCCGTCATATCGGTGTTGTAATGCCCAACATGGTGTTCTTACGCGGTTGGGTAATAATGGGAACCCCTTGACAGCTCGCCTTGAATAAAACTCCTCCAGCAATGCCCAACATTGGTTTTACCATTCGCCACCTAGCCTCTTTTTCCCTTGGGTTCCGTGGACTCAAGGGTCATCTTATTAACCCCCCCCCCTCCCAGGCCAGTGCTCCTCTTGAGTGTTGGTCCCCCTCGTCAGCCGCCAGTGGCCACCAGGGGCAACTCTGGGCTGGCCTACCGGAAGTGTAGACAATCTGAGTGTGCCCTGAGAACGAGATATGTGCAGCTCCTATCGGGATTTGTCGGCACATTCGGGCGGTGTTGCTGGATTTGTTTTACCTTGTCGAAGTTGTCTTGTAGAACCGGGATACCGAGTCTGATCGGAATGTCTTGGGAGAAGATATATCCTTCATTGACCGTGAGAGCTTGTGATGGGCTAAGTTGGGACACCCCTGCAGGGATTTGAACTTTCGAAAGCCATGCCCGCGGTTATGGGAAGATGGGAATTTGTCAGTGTCTGGTTGTAGATAACATGAACCTTAATTTAATTAAAATGCATCAACCGCGTGTGTTACCGTGATGGTCTCTTTCCGGCGGAGTCCAGGAAGTGAACACGGTGTTGGAGTTATGCTTGACGTAGGTTGTTCTAGGATCACTTCTTGATCATAGTTTCTCGATCGTGCTTTGCCTTCTCTTCTCGCTCTCATTTGCGTATGTTAGCCACCATATATGCTAGTCGCTTGCTGCAGCTCCACTATTTTACCTTGCCTTTTCTATAAGCTTAAATAGTCTTGATCGCGAGGGTGCGAGATTGCTGAGTCCCCGTGGCTCACAGATACTTCCAAAACCAGTTTGCAGGTGCCGATGTTACCGAGTAGGTGACGCAACCAAGCTCAAGGAGGAGCTCGATGAAGATCTTGTCCTTTGTGTTGTTCCGTTTCCAGTTAGTCAGTAGTGGAGCCCAGTCGAGATAATCGGGGATCTGTGTAACTTTTGGGGTAGTCTTCTTTTATTTAGGCTCCGTAGCCGGGCCTTGATTGTATTTGGATGATGCAATGCTTTATTCATGTAATTGTGTGAAGTGGCGATTGTAAGCCAACTATGTATCTCTTTCCCTTATGTATTACATGGGTTGTGTGAAGATTACCTCACTTGCGACATTGCTTTCAATGCGGTTATGCCTCTAAGTCGTGCTTCGACACGTGGGAGATATAGCCGCATCGAGGGCGTTACATGCACATTGCGAACGCGGCCGGAAGTAGACCTAGCCTAGCAGGCGTTCCAGTCCAATCCGGCGCGCGCCGCTCAGTCGCTGACGTCACGAAGGCTTCGGGTGATACCACGACATCGAGTGCCCATAATTGTCCCCGCATAGATGGTTAGTGCGTATAGGCCAGTAGCCAGACTCAGATCAAATACAAAGATCTCGTTAAACATGTTATCTTGAAATAACCGCGAACGCCGACCAGGGCTAGGCCCACCTCTCTCCTAGGTGGTCTCAACCTACCCTGTCGCTTCGCCACAAAGATCCACTCAGATGGCTGTCGGGACAAACGTCCTTTCGGACCCAATCCGTGAATCACTCGCGGGTACTCCTACGAGCCGACCCGTCTTTAGTCACCACAAGTATCATATATTATGTATAGGTATATACCCGTGATCAACTCCCGAGTGATCACCGCCTGATAGTATAGCATGGCAGACGGACAAGAATGTATGGCCATTGATGATAAACTAGCATCCTATACTAAGCATTAGGATTGCAGGTAAAGGTAACAACAGTAGTAGCAAGGACAGGCTATGCATCAGGATAGGATTAACGGAAAGAAGCAACATGCTACACTACTCTAATGCAAGCAGTATAGAGAGTAGAGTAGGCGATGTCTGGTGAACAAGGGGGGCTTGCCTGGTTGCTCTGGCAAGAGAGAGGGGTCGTCAACACCGTAGTCGTACTGGGTAGCAGCGGCGTCGGTCTCGATGTCTAGCGAGAGAAGAGGGGGAAGAAACAACAAATATAATGCAAACAAACGCATGATGATGCATGACATGATAAAGCGTGATGCTAGGTGTGCCCTAACATGGTACGAGGTGGTACCGGTGAAGGGGGAAAACATTCGGGAAAGTATTCCCGGTGTTTCGCGTTTTTGGACAGATAAACCGGAGGGGGAAAGTTGTGTGTTTGCTATGCTAGGGATGCATGGTGGACGAACGGGCTGCGTATCCAGATTCGTCTCGTCGTTCTGAGCAACTTTCATGTTGAAAATATTTTAATCCGTATTACGGATTAAAAGATATGATTTTCTAAAGATTTTATTAATTTCTGGAATTTAATTAGTTATTTAAATTAATTAGAAAATGGGTTAATGACATCAGCATGATGTCATGCTGATGTCAGCAGTCAATAGAGTTGACTGGTCAACCTGACCAGTGGGTCCCACTGGTCAGAGACACATGTTAATTATCCAAATTTTAATTAATCTAATCAGAATTAATTAGGGGTGGGCCCCACTGTCATTGATTGAATAATTAACTAACAGTTATTTAGGTTAATCTAATTATGGTTAATTAACTTAATTAATTCCTTAATTAATTAAATAATTTAATTATTATTATTTATTTAATTATATATATATATATATATATATATATTCGTTCTGGGCGTGGGCCCATTCGTCATGCACAGGGGCTCTTAGCGGGCGCGCAGGCACTTGCGGGCAAATGGGCGCCGGGTGGGCGCCCGAAGGGGAGGACCCGGACGAGGAGGTCGCGAGCGGCAACGACCGCCGAGCGACAGGAAGCTCCGGCAGACAACGACCGGGCGGAGCAAGGGGGTGGTCGGGCGCGACCGGGGCCGTGCGCGTGCACGCGAGAGCACACGGTAGCGAAGGGGCTGAACGCGGCGATGAGGTGCGCACCAGCGAGGCGAGCCAGAGCAGGGTTGCAGTTGTTGGCGGCAGTCGAAGGAGAGGCACCGGCGGCAAGGCGTGACTGAAGCGATGCGGGGGTGTGGCGAGCGGAGCAAAGGAGGCTCAGTGGCGCAGCGGCCGCACGGGGTGGAGCAGGATGCAGCACGGCGTGGGCGCGACCGGGCGGAGCCACCGTGACTAGGCGCGCGCGAGCGGCAGCAGTATTAGCAGCAGCGGCGGTGGCCCAACAACAAGCAGCAGTGGCAGCTTCAGCAGCAGGGAAGGAGGTGCGCGCGGGCGCGCCGGCGGGGGCGTGGGGTTCAGGCGGAGCACGCGGTGAGCGCGACAGGGGCGCGGAGCGCTGGAGGCTCGGACGCGGCTCTGCGCGAGCGAGCGCGCGTGGGTGCACGGGCAGCAGGAGGAGGAGCGGCATGGCAGGGGTGCGCGGTGCGTGGCACGAGGGTTTGAGCGCGCGCGGGGGAAGGGGGAGAGGACGGGGCCTCACCACGGGGTGCAGGGAACGGGGCAATGGGGCGCGGGGAGGGAGTCGGAGACGACGGCGACGTGGAGGAGGCAGTCCGGCGAGGAGGTCCTAGGCGGCGGCGTTCAGGTCGACCGGATCCGGGGGTGACGGGGTCGGGCCTCTCCCCGATCCAGATCCAGTTTAGGGGGTGGGTGGAGAGCGAGTGGAGAGTGGGCTAGATCACGAGGGAGAGGGGGTTAGGTAGTGGGGTGGCTCGGTCCGATTGGGCCGGCCAGTTGGGCCGAGGTCCAGGTGGGCCAAGGGGTCCCGTGGGGGAGGGGGAGTCTTTTTCTCCTTTTTATTTTGTTTTTGTCTTTTGTTTTATTTCTTTTGTATTTCCTTTCTTTCTTTTATTTCCTTTTCTGTTTTAATCCATTTTTAAAATTCTTAGGCACTTTATAACAATGTTTATTACAACATAATTACATATGCAATTTATGGCATTGCCGGAACATTTTTGATTTAACTTTTGAAAACTTTTATAATTTAACTTTATTTTAATTTTTGAAATTGACTCGGTTTTGGACTAACGGTAGATTATCAACAGTAACTGTGGTGACGTAGCATGATTAGCGTTGGATTACTGTAGCACGATTATCCGGGCGTTACACGAAGCGGGGCTCCAGCGGGAGGAGGCAAATGAGCGGGCGAGCGAGCGCGCTTGGGCGCATGGCGGCGGGGCGATTCGGGCCCGGGTAGCCCAGGGCGGGCTCCAGATGGGTTCCGGCGGGCCCGCGCGCATGGAGGCGCGAAGGAGGGGCTGAGGCGACGCGTGGCGGCTTGCCACTGGTCCAGGGAGGCGTGCTGACGGTCTCAGGTGGTGGTGCGGCCATTGAAGGCTCGCCAAGTGGTGGGACGATGGTGGCTGGCGCCGGAAAACAAGGGGGAGGCGGTTGGTGGCACGAAATTTGAGGAGGGAGGCGGCAGGGAGGTAGGGGAAGGGCTAGGCTGCCAAATTTGGAAGGGGTTATCCATATATAGGCAGGGATGGCTAGGGTTTGGGTTTAGGGGGGTTTTAGGAGCGTTTCTGAGCCTCCGATCGCGATCTGACGGTCCGAACGGAGGGGGGTTTAGGTGGGCTGCAGGTGGGTTGTGAAACGAGGTTGGGCTGAGATGAGAGGAGAGGAGTGCAGCCCGACAACTGTTTCCGGAGACAGAAAACGCCCGACGTGTGCTCGGCTATAATGCCGCTATAGTTTAACGGTTGGGCTATCAAACGGACTCCGAACGCGATGAAATTTGACAAGCGGTCCTCCTACACTAAAATAAGACCGCACACCAACTTTTAACCCATTCCGAGAACATCTTCCGGCAAATTATAAAATAATATTTTGGACGTCCAACGGGCGCATGCAAGTGTGTCTGGGCTCAGAATGGAGAACGGAGAGAATCGGAAGACCGGGACAGATGCAAGTTTTTGAAAACATGCAGATGCAATGCGGATGATGACATGGCAAGATGCAACACGCAAGCAAAAGAAAAGGCAACAACATCGAATAACAGGAAGACACCTGGCACATCGGTCTCGGAGCATTACAATCTATCAAGTGATGACAATCTTGGTGATGAAGCACTAGAGATGTTGATCAAGAGCAAGCAAAAGGCGGAGATCTTCAATGATCTACCCCTCTTTGATGTTGATATATTGAACAACTTCATTGATGAATGGTTCGACGACCAGAGCATCAGTATTGATGACTAGCAGCTGCTAGTGGACATCAACGTCACTTTTCATGGAGCTATTGCAAATGAATTGGCCTTAGCTCAGAAAATCGTCAAACTCAAGAACAAGATTGATCATGAGAAGGCGCATTTCAAGAAGCACATGGCCAAGCTGAGTGTGGCTGATGTGCAAATGTTGAAGAAGATGTTGCATGATCTCAAGGCTGAATTCCACAAGAAGCGTGAAGAAGCCAAAGGCTCACGCAAGCACATGAAGTATTATGTGCAGAAATGTTTTCAAGCGCATAATGAAGCTAAGAAGCGAAAGGCTCTTGGGCGTCCTGGCATTGACCCCAGGATAGCTGCCAAGCAAAAGAAGAAGTCTGCTGAAGCCCAACCTGAAGCTCAACGGCAGGATTGACCAAGCATTGTCTTCCCTGCCAGCATTACTGGCTCGAAGCTAAGTTCCCCTCAACAGCTTCAGAAATGAAGAAGACACAGCAAGCCAAGGCCGAAGACAGGAAGAGAAAGCTCGAGAACACCTCTGAAGATGCTCCCTCCAAGAAGAGATTGAAGACAAAGGCTTCAAAGTCTTCGAAGAAAGAGCGTGCTGCTACCACATAGCCCCCCATAGTTGAAACTATCTAAGTCGCTGTCCCTACTTCAACCAACCAAGAGCATCGCCTTGTGATCCATGAGCCTACTTCCACAGAGGCTCATGCGAGTGAAGAAGTTCCAGCTGTTGACCCCACCATAGCTGAAGACATTGGTCATGAATACAATGTGTATGATGATGAAGTCCTTCCTCGGCTCGAGCCCCAGTCGGTATCATCGCCTGCTCCAACGAGCAGTGAACTTATCATCATTGTCGTCCATTGACGCCAATCGCTCTAGATGACTCATGGGCCGAGCACCAACAACAAGACACCCCAGTACAAGATGAGACACCTCATACTCCCCCTACTCAAGTAACCTCTTTAGCACTTGATGATGAAGACTACATGGAACAGACCACCCCTTCTCTAAAGGCGTTGTCAGCGTTCCACAGGCTTCGCAAGGGCCTCAGGCCATAGGTCTCCATGTCGAGCATACCAGAAGAAGAAGCGCAACACACTAGCTCAGTAGCACGTCAAGTATTTCCTGAAGTCACTCCTTTTGCGACTACCTCTGAGTCTGAAGCCAACACTATTGAAGACATTTCGACTGCATCAGCTGAAGAAGAAGAAAAAGGAGAAGAAAGTGAAGAAGAAAGGGAATTCACACCCCCAGCCAGTGATCCAGTCATTCCTGAAGGGAATGTGATCATGCCCGACCCTCTAGTCATCGAACCGATAGAGGTTGAAGACCCTGAGGCTGCCACCAACAATGCCACTAAAGCCAATGATTTTGTCATGGCTGAATATAATGTGGAGCCTGAAGCTAATGTGAATGTTCAAGCCACCGTGACGCCTCACATTTCTGATGGTGTCGTTCCTCCTCCAAGGCCACATACCATGGAACGTGCATTCAACCGTGAAGGTGAGCTTGTCACCGTCAGATGGCCTATTATGGTTCCACTCACTGCTTCCCGGGCCATAGTATGATTATTATGTGGAGCATAGGCCTCAAGTTCAGAAGCCAAAGCCACGTCTGCCAAGGCTTCCAAGTGTTGTCACCACTGAGGGCTCATTCAATGTGCTCAGCTTCAGAGAGCACAATACGTTCTTTGATAGCACCAAGAACCGATACATGAAGCCCAAGATCTCCTCTGACAGATTTTGGAGCCATCAGCAGCGAAGCTATTACTCATGCATCATGTACAACCAAGACCGTATCTTTCCACAAAAGCGTCTAGATTGTGATGCTATGGCTGGGCAGCCATGTCTTGAAGAGGCTCTTGACTGCTTTAGGGATGTTGGTCTTATGCCCTTTGTGACTGACAAAGAACACTGGAATGAAGAGCTTCTACTGCAGTTCTATGCTACTCTCCATATTCTTGGCTACAACAGGGATCCGAAGACTTGGATCCTTAAGTGGATGACAGGTGATGTACATCATGAAACCAAAGCTCAAGACATCATCGAGCTTACTTCCCTACCCACTCCAGGTGAGTTATATGAACCTAGTTGTCAGCTTCATCGGAATGAGCTGCAGAGCATTTTTCAGAAGCCTGAGCCCAATATGAGCCAAATGCTTAGCATGATGAAGCCATTGCCACAAGATGCTGAATACCCAAAGGAGTTCTTTGTCAAGGACCTAGAGTACTTGCCACACACAGTTTATTATATTCTGATGTGTACTCTATGGCCCATCAAGGGACATTCATCTGAATCTAAACTTGAAGTCGCCATGAAGACTTCGGTATTCTATATCATCAATGGCATCAGGTTCAACACCCAGGATTTCTTCATCAGACAACTTGCTGCTTCTGGGATTGACCTGTTTGGCCTGAAGTTCTATGCACCAAGGGTGATTCACTTTATTAAGCTTCATTCCACCTTCGATATTCAGCATCTTGTGCGCAACCATATTGTTTAAACTATCAGCCCTCAGTGCGCAACCATATTGCTTTTCTGCCTGAAGTTTATCTATCTATTGAATCCATCTACCCCGAGCCTGCAAAGAAGCCAATCCACCTTCAGAATGTTGAATTTCAAAGCTTCTCACAACCAATCAAAGGAATTCTTGTGCCCAATGCTGCAACTCCTGCAGACCTTCTGGCTGGCAACATGCGCTTTCCGCACCGAGCCAACGCTAAAGACACTGCAAGCACAATTACTCAAAGGCCTCAGAAGAGTCCTCGTGTACTCAATGACCGAGAACTTCTGGTGGCCTTGCATCAAAAGCAGGATAAGCATCATGACTGGATGAAGCATTAGATGAAGAGTCTCTTGGTGGATGTCAATTGCATTCGTAACTTGGCCACCAAGAAGACATTTGTTGCCTATGAAGCATGTCGGCAGTCCTGGAATAGCCTCACACTGCTATGTTCTAAATATGATCTGCGTGCAGATGGCTTCACAAAGCACTTCAAGTTTGACTCCAGGCCTCCTCAACTGCAAGATGGCGTCATACTCCATCCATTGAAGATTCTAAGCATTCATCTTCGACTGCAACTATTGTTGCAAGAGTCGTCGATGAAGAAGACGATGACACTTCACCCATCGTGGCTGCACAACATCAAGATACTATGTTAGTCCCATCTGCACCACCAAACTCCAATGACGACCCTGCTCCATCTTCTACTCCAGCTGGGAACGAGTAGAACCTCTATGTCTTCAAACCTTTTTGGTTATTAACAAAAGGGGGAGAAGCATATGAGGTTGATAGTCTTCAAGTGGGTCCATATGGGTGGTTGCATTATTTTTGCTAAGTTCTAACAACTCTTGTTTTGAAACTATTTGGTTTTTGAGTTGTAACACTTAAACTTGATGGTCATCTACTACGTTTTGCTGCTACTTTGTGATGCGATGATAAATTCCGCATGAAGTCATTCTATAGACGCCCATTTTTCATTGTGCATGTCATTTTCTTCATTACTCTTGTACATGCATGATGAATTGTCTTTGTAAGTTGAAGAGGATCTCCACAAAGTAAAACATGCCATGTGCATTTGCATTCAAAAGCAAACTACTTATATGCACCTCTTCAGGGGAGCATCTTTACAACTTATGAAGACAATGCCTTTATCCTTAACTTTCGGATACTTTTATCCCCGTTAAAAACTTGAACCAGTTTGTCATCAATCAGAAAAATGGGGGAGATTGTAAGTGCATCTAGTGCCACCCCTAGTTGGTTTTGGAGTATTGACGACAAACTTTGCTGAGGGACTAATGTGTTTGTGAGAATTGCAGGATAACACATGTAGTAGTCCCTTATTGATTCAGTTTACCTACCAGAGATGACCCCTAAAAATGTGTGAAGACATTGAAGACAATGGTGGTCCGTGAAGATATTCATAGTGAAGATTATGACATGAGAAGCCATTGATGTGAAGACTATGGAGTGCAAAGATATAGTTGTTTCATAGTTTCCTTTTCTTCTTTATTGAGTCATAAGAACCACCGTACTGTTAAGTGGGGTCCAAGTGAACAAAGTCAGAGTGACTGAAGTGATGCTCAACCAAAATCCTATGTCTTTGAGCAAAGACACTGAGAGCAAATCTCAATCAGTGCTTGATGTGTCAGCTTTACTTGTAGCCCAAGTCAAGCTGCCGCGTGTGCTTGAAATCCGACCGTTGGACACGTGTTGGTTTCTTAGTGATAGAGGGTCATTTCGGGCATATCATGTCAGGTTGCCACCGGGCTATAAATAGCCCACCCCCTACACCATAAATTGGTGGCTGGTCAGAGTTAGTGCACACATTTTGTTGTTTGAGAGAAACTGACCTCCGAAGCATTTGAGAGAGAGATCCTTGCGAGGATGAAGCCCAAAACACCCTGAGCCAAAGTGTGTTCGGCATCACTGAAGTCTTTCTATCCGCGTGACCTGAAGACTAGTTACACTTGAGGATTGTGAATCCTCCAGCCGGTTAGGCGTCGCGTTCTGAGCATCCAAGAGCCATTGTGGATTTCCAGTGAATGAAGTATGTAAAGGTTTGGAAGTCTACCTTGAAGACTTACTAGAGTTATTGGGCGAGGACCGGGTGTCCTTAGCTCAAGGGGAATAAGGTGAAGACACGGTCTTCGGAGTTAAATCTCAGCCTCCCTAGCCTGACGTATAGTTGTCACAACAACTGGAACTGGTCTACAAAATCGTTGTCTTCACCAAGCAACTGGATCTATCCTTCGCTTCCTTTTACTTTACAGTTTCCCTTCGTGAAGTCATTGCCTACCTGTCTGATCTGATTGACTCTGTAGGAGAGCCCCTAGCGATGGAGGCGCTCCATGGGTTACGTTGCCCGTAGTAGGGGGTGGATGAGGTAGCGAGAGGGACAGTGTAGGAGAGCCCCTAGCGGCGCTGACGAGTTCGGCGATGGAGTCCAACCACTCTTCATAGAGGTCATCGACGGGGCGGTAGCGCAAGAGCTCGCGTGACATGAGTAGCGTAGCCTGCGCGTCCGTGGGCCCGCGACTAGCATGGGAAGATGAGCCGGCTGGAGTCAACAATGGGGTGGCGGTGCATCCGTCCCTCTGCACGGAGGGGTGCAGTGACGAAGTTTGCTGATCGTTCCTCGTCGGGCCGGTGGCGGCGTTAGTAGCGGGTGATGGAGAGCGACGGGGAGGCCCGCCGATGGGCTCCGTCTGGGCAACGCGGGGGTTGAGAGCGTCTCGGCGCTCAGCACGAGCCCGTCGAGCGTCAGCCATGGAAGCGATGGAGTGGCAGTGTGTCAGTCGATGGAAAAGAGGTTTCAGTGCACCCTTACATGGCACGCCAAATGTCGGAATCAGGGATCCGTAGACCCTTGAGAGTTCTGAACACTGGGGTGCGCATGAAGAACACTCTCTTCCTAGCTCGCTCTCTAACGATCCCACGACCTAGCTGGACGAACTCAACGAACGAGAGACATAGAGATTTATCCTGGTTGGGGCCACCTTGTGGTGTAATACCACTACAAAAAATACACTTCCATGATGATACGTGTTTGTCACAGTAGGTCACGTTTTCTGTCATGCATGTACATCCCTAACAAATTTATGACAGAATCAAGATTGTCATACATGTGCTGTCCTAGAAGTGTTCCATGACATTACCAAAATTATCATCGCGGAAGTGTCCACTTCCATGACGATAAATCGCGCGTCACAGAAGTGCTTTCGTCAAGGGTGACCGACATGTGGCATCCACCGTGATGGAACATTGTTAAGCTATTGAGTCCGGTTTTGGATCCGATAACCCGTTAACAGCCCCGACCAATGGGGATTTTCCATGTGTAAAATCATCATTGGCTGGAGGAAACACGTGTCGGCTCACCGTTGGGACAAATGTCATCCACTGATTTGACCAAAAGCGCCTATGATACGTCGACACGTGGCACGGCCCAACAGAGGCCCATTCCTATCAAAAGGCCGGCCCGTTTGACTTGGTAAAAAGGTGGCGGGCCGGCCCATGGCAAGCCTGTTAACGGCATGTTCGCATATAGCCCATTTACAGCCCGCTAACCCAGGGCCCGTTTACATCCTATCCAAATTAGGCCCAGTAGCGTCATCTGGGCCATCCAATATAATTCCAGCCTGTTTTAACTTCCGACCCATGTATGGCACATGACGTCTTTCATCCCATATGAGGCCCTTAGTAACCCTCGGCCCATTAACGGCACGTGGTGAAACTGGCCCGTAATGAACAGTGTATCACTTTATACCCATTAACGGCCCATTATTCCGTTGGGCTATTTCCAGCCCATGTTATCTTTCGGCCTTCTCGGGGCCCATTTATTCTTGGGCTCATTTCCAGTATTCATTTACTTACGCCACGTTACTGTCAATTTCTGCTTGTGGGCCAAATTCAGCCCGTGGTTAAAGTCGGCCCGTTTGTCGCCCATTAATACGTTGGGCCATTTTCATAGCTTCATCAAATATGGCCGATTAACGACGACCCGTTATGGTCAGCCCATGTACGGACGATTTAAAATCTAGCCCATTTATGACCATAATGTGGTCTGTTGTTGGCCCAGGTTTGGCCAACCGATCACACGGCCTGGAGAAGGCCCATTGATGATACGGCCCGTAGAAGGCCCATTGTGTCTACGGCCTGTATAAGGCCCATTATTTCTATGCCCCGTAGAAGGCCCATTGTTTCTACGCCCCATAGGAGCCCCATGTTTACTACAGTAAATATGTAGCCCATGGTTATTGTGGCCTAGTTTTAGAAAATAGATTATTGCAGCTACTAGCAAGCCGCAGAAAAAGAACTGCATTGACTATAAGAAAAAAAATAAACAAGACAATAGGGAAATAAATTAGCAAGCAACTTACGCTAGGCTATCACGGCTATTACACATATTACATCCATTGGGCATCAAAGTTCGCCACCAATGCAAATATAGGGAACAAAGCAGCATATAAATGCCGCAGCAAAACAAGTCCAGAACTGAAACCACTTCACAAGAGCTCAAGAAACAATATCCTAGATACCCATAATTGTGGCAAGATGCTTAGCAAGCTTATTAACTTTCTCTTGTTTGGTGCTTAAATCCTCCAGCACTTGCTGTTGCACCAGAAAGTATGCATCTGAATTCTGCAGGGACTTCCTCAGTCCTTCGGCTTCCTATCGCATAACATCTGATCGATGTATTTCAACCTAAGTTGAGACTCAAGAAGCCGAACTGATTCATGTAGCAAGTTCGAAGAGCTGCTGCTAGCAGTAGTAGCCAGTAACTCGAACACTACATCAAGACAGGACTTTGGGGTGTCTTAGTGTCTTCAATATAGCTTTTATCCGCTTTCTTGGGGACCAACAGGGATGTCTCACTATCTTGAACCTTATCTGCATTACTTCCTTTACCATTGCATAACGGGGTACTCTTCTCCAATATTTTATCCGTGTTCTAAAAGAGAAACAAACAAACACATCACAAGTGTACAATGTAATATATGAAACTCATTTTGGTAAACCAGTTCAGTAGTAAGGTGGACATGACAACAGCATGAAACAAACATATATCTATATAGTGTGGTCACTGTACGGTATATCATTCTAGTTTATGTTGCCAAATCAAGATAGATACAGTTCGAATCATATATTTTTAAGACAAAGTAGCATAGACAGAATATAAGTGCGGGAAACTACACAGCAATAACAACACTTGTAATGTGCATGCCAGGAGAACATAACTGTTTATTCAATTGAAACTGAAATCAACATAGAGAAAGTTACAACATCAAACACGTTAAAGAAACATGTTTAAAACATACCTGTTGTGCCATTGGAGTTTCAATTGCATCCTTCAAATTTGAAATTAGTTGGTATGAGTAAATACAGTGATGCAAGAGCAAAGTAGTATGAACCATAGCTACGGAATCTGACCTGAGAACAATTCTTCTGCTGCTTTAAGCGTTGACTTGGGGTTCAGAGTGGTAGTCCTCGTGCTTTGGGCACTGCAGTTGCCTTACTAACTACTCATGTTTGGGTGCTCTGTGGTGGAGATGGTGCTGTGTCAACGGGAACTGGGTTACTATCTGCCGGGGTTGGGGTTAGAAGGGGTGTAGCTGGTTCTCTGTCCAACTGGGTAGGGGTACAATCTGCGTGAGTCTGGGTTATGTGTGGTGGGGCTGATTCTTGGACAAGTACAACCGTGGTTCTATCTCCATCGACAGGTAGCACGATCTTTTCTGAAGGCCGTGTTTTTACTCCCACAGATACTGTCATCACCCCCTCCAATTGAAATGGATGATAAACAAGAAAAGAAATTCAATGTACAGACATTGTAAGATAGACAGGTGCAATGGATAGTAGGGAAGAAAACAGGGCATGAAATAATTCACATTTATGTGGTCTAACCAAACAGAATAGCGGGACATAATTTCACATATATGATGGCTAATTAAACAGGATAGCATGATACAATGTCACATGTATGATGGCTAACTAAACAGGATAGAATGACATACTTCAAAATATGATGACTATGTAAACAGGATGACATGATATAACTATACGATGTGTCTATTAAAGTGGTTGGCATGCCGTAAATCACAAACAAGCCATCAATGGAAACATGATGGCATGATATAATTCACTGATAGAATGACATAATTCAAAATATGATGACTATGTAAACAGGATGAGATGATATAACTATATTATGTCTTTAGAAAATGGGTTGGCATGCCATAATTCAGATACATGCTGTCTATGTAAACATCATGACATGATATAATTCAAATATATGATTTATATACTAAGGAAGTGAGTAGAGGGCAATCACATATATGATGTGTATACTAAGGAGATGGCACTCAATATCGTGTATATGATGTAAAAACTAAGCATTGAAATACAACATATGCATGATATGAGTAATATAACGCTGCCAAGTTTGAGCATACACCTCACAGGGATAATAGGACTGGTCATCTGCCTCTGAGTCCTCCTCTGATGAGCTATCTATAACTAGCAAGATATCTGCTTTAGCAGGTAGCATTGTTTGCTCCGAAGACCTTGTTTTCTCTCCAGATTTCTCCATCACCAATTCAAATGGTTGATGCACAAGAAGAGCAGATGAATATACAAACATTGTCGACAAAAGCAATGAGAAATAAAAAAAGGACTTCATGATATAATTCACATATATGACACTTGGCTAAACAACATGGCATTGCATAATTCACATATATAATGCCTTGCAACAAGATAGCATTGCATAATTCACATATATACTGTCTTGCAACAAGATGGCATTGCATAATTCACATATATGGTAATTAGACACTAAACAGGTGGCATTCACACAAAGCATGTCTAAACTAAGCAAATGACATAGCAATGCAAGATACCATACGCACGATATGAGCAACATAACCTTGCCAAGTTAAAGCATACACCTCGAGGGGGTCACTACAAAAAAAAGACACATCTGTGACATTTTGGGCCGAACGGATTTTTTTCTGTCATACTTATGACACTTCTATGATGATAATTGTGACAAAACCCGGCATCATCATAGATGTGGTGGGATCCTACTTCTATGACAAAAAATCATGACACAAAAATGGGATTTTCGTCCTGGGCGGGCCAGAGACGTAGCTGCATGACATTCTTTGTGCCGTCCGTGACAGAAAAAACAGTGGTCGAAGAGAGGGCGAGGAAAATATCAAGGTGTCCCGGTTACGATGGGTGGTCGGGGCCGAGCGATGCGCGTTTATCTCGTACGCGCACGTGTGTGGGTGTGAGGCATTCAGCTCTAACTGAACCCGGGAAAGGCGTTGGGCTCTAACTAAACCCGAAGGATTGCACTGCAGGCTACGCGTTACTGAACCCGAGCGATTGATCGATGGCTGTTAACTAAACCTGATCGAGCTATTCCTTCCCTACTGCTACTAACTGAAGTCGATCAATGCTGCCTCTGGATGAACAGTGAGCGTTGTTGGGGGGTTTACATGAACAGTTGTCGGTGGGGTGGATGAACAGGACCCCGTGCTGTTGCCTCTGGATGAACAGGACCCCGATCGATCGAGCCGGTTGGGGCTGGATGAACGGGACCCCGTGTAGGGTAGGATGAACAGGACCATCCAATGGAGGGATGGATGAACAGTAGACGGTGGAGGGCTAGATGAACAGTAGCCCATGGAGGGGTGGTTGAACAGTAGCCGGTGGAGTAGTGCGCGGTGGAGGCTGGATGAACAGGAGTCCGTGGATGAACAGTCACAGGTGCAGGCTGGAGGAGGTCGAAGGTGGATGAATAGTAGCCCATGGAGGCAGGAGGGGGTCAACGGTGGAGATGAACTGTATCCCGTGGAGTCCCGTTTTGCGGTACGCCACACCCCTCCCGACGAACAAGACCCGCGTTTCGACCGTAGCGCTCCAATACAAGTCTGTTTCCTCTGTTTTGCGGTACGCCCCACCCCTCCCGATCAACAGGACCCCCGTTTCGACCATAGGAGGTCCGTTTCCTCCGTTTTGCGGTACGCCAGACCCCTCCCGATGAACAGGATCCCGTTTTGACCATGGCCGGTTGAACACAAGGCCGTTTCCTCCATTCTGTGGTACGCCAGGCCTCGTTTCCATCGGCTATTCCATCCAAGCCCTCCTGATGAACACGACGACACATTTCGTTTCGACCCAGCCAGTTGGCTCCCCATGAACATGATGATGACGCAGTTTCTCCGTTCCGACCCAGCCATGTACACGAGCCCTGGCCGTACGTATGCACGAGTAGGCGTTCGAGACCCTGCCCATATGTACGTACGTGGCCGTATTTTCTTTCTTGCACACTGGCTGTTGTACGTACGTGTACATGCTACGAGCGCACCTCTACTACGACACGTGCGCGCTCTACATCGACCAGTATATATGTACATGTTCGTGACCAGAATGGCAACGCTACCTATGCTTCGACCAGGTGGGTCCCGACTATCAGGCACTTCCTTGCGTGTGAAGATGTAGCTAGTGGGTTCCAGCAGTCAGGGGGCGAATCATTTTTTTTGCCCGAACGGACTTCCTTGCGTGCGAAGATGTAGCTGGTGGGTCCCAACAGTCAGGGGAAATGTTTTTTTCGTGAAATATGGTGGCCCGTCTGGTGGGTCCCCGCTGTCAGGTGGAGGAATAATTATTTTGCACGTAATAAGGAGGCACTTCCTTACTGCGGCCATGGACCCAGCTATCAGCCTCTCCACCTACAGTCCACGTCCAATAGAAGCCGTTCCTTGACCACGGTGACCACTCTGCGCCGAGATCACTAGGGTGTTGGACGACGGCGAGGCCTAGGAAGGGGACGACATGAAGCCGGGGAAGACGCGGCAGTGGAAGCCCGCACGGAGAGGAGTACGAGGGTTCACTAGTTCGGCTGCAGTGTGAGGCTGCCGTTGCCGCAGGGCCTAGCCAGCGGTGGGAATAGTAGGGGGCGGTGAGGCCTCCGCAGCAGCACAACCGGCCACGGGAGACAGGAGCATGCGGCACGACCGGCGCTGCTTTGGGCGGCTGGAGCAAGAAGACCAGAGGTTGAAGAAGCACTACGGCGGTTGGATGGACATCGTACGGTCACTAGAGCTATAATCGTTCATATTGACTAAGTTGACAAAGCACTCCATCCCCGTTAACTTATTAGGCCCACGAGTCAGCCACCCACCAAGGTGGGTCCCAACTAGCAGGGGGAGTATTCATTTTTTTGTGCGTAATAAGGAGGCACTTCCGGTGGGTCTGAGCTGACAACGAGGGGAACGTTTTTTTTGCGAAATACGGTGGCCTGTCCGGTGGGTCCCAGTAGTCAGGGGGAAACGTTTTTTTGTCAAATACGGTGGCCCGTCCGGTGGGTCCCTGTTGTCAGGTGGAGGAATACATATTTTTCGCGTAATAAGGAGGCACTTCCTTGCGGCTGTCGTGGACCCAGGTGCCAGCCTCTCCACGTACAATACTCTTCTGATGGAAGTCGTTCCTTGACCATGTTGACTACGCCGCGCCAAGAGCAACAAGGCGGTGGACGATGGTGAGGCCTAGGAAGGGGAGGACGCGGAGCCGGGGAAGATGCGGCAGTGGATGCCGACGCATAGAGGAGTATGAGGGTTCACTGATTCGCTGCGGTGTGAGCCTGTCGTCGCCGCAGAATAATAGGGGGTGTGGGTGAGTAGAGGGATGGCCTGGCCAGCGGTGGGAGTAGTAGGGGGCGGTGAGGCCACTGCCGCATCGCAGCCGGCCACGGGAGGCAGGACCATGAGGCACAACTAGCGCTGGTTTGGGTGGCTGGAGCAAGAAGACTAGAGGTTGAAGAAGCACTTCAGCCGTTGGATGGACCTCGTACCGTCACTGGAGCTAGAATCATGCATATTGACTAAGTTGACAAAGCCCTCCGTCCCCATCAACTTAGTAGGCCCAGAAGTCAACCTGCCACTATACTAGGTCCCAGCTAGCAGGGGGAGTATTCATACTTTTGTGCGTAATAAGGAGGCACTTCCTTGCGTGCGAAGATATAGCTAGTGGGTCCAAGCTGTCAGAGGCGGTAATGTTTTTTTCACGAAATACAGAGGCCCTTTCGGTGGGTCCCAGATGTCAGGTGGAGGAATCATTATTTTGGGCGTAATAAGGAGGCATTTCCTTGCGTGCGGCCGTGGACCCAGCTGTCAGCCTCTCCACGTACAGTCCACTTCAGATGCATGTCGATCGTTGACCAGGCCGCGCCGAGAGCACCAAGGCGGTGGATGACGGCGAGGCCTAGGAAGGGAACGACACGGAGGCGGGGAAGACTCGGCAGTTGTTTCCCATGCGGAGGGGAGTATGACTATATGAGGGTTTACTAGTTCATCTGTCGTCGCTGGAGAATAACAGCAGGTGTGGGTGAGTAGAGGGATGGCTAGGCCAGCAATGGGAGTATGGTGGCGCGGTGAGGCCTGCGCGGCAGCATAGTCGGCTACGGGAAGGAGAGAGCAGGCAGTCCTACTGGCGTTTGTTTGAGCAGCTGGAGCAGGAAGAGCAGAGATTGAAGAAGCACGACGGTCGTTGGATGGACATCCAACAGTCACTACTTGTGCTTCAACCTTTTTCCTAGGAAAGCCTCAAATCTGTGGAAAACATTCTACAACCCATCTGCCATTATTTCTAATAATTTACAGCCCATTTGCTAATTCTTAAGGTTTTTTTGAAGCCCATATTCTTTTTGTTAGCATTAGAGCCCATGTTGTGGCCACGGTTAAAAAATTATACGAAATTTTGCATATTTTGATGCGGTCCGAACTGTTTTTAATCCCAAAATTTCGAGTCACATTCAAACTGATTTTAAAAATAAATATATATCAATATAAAATCCACCAAATTTTCCACGCATAAAAATCAATGCAATTTAAAATCTCGAAATGAAAAAAAGAAATTTGAAACTAATTGCCGGTTTGATGTGTTTTAAAAATGTACATCCTATTTCTCATTACTGATAGGCCATTTTCTCGGCCAACCGAATGAAGCTCTCCTTGTCCTGAAAGATTTGCAGCCCAACTGTCCTGACAAAGCGACTTACTTTGCAAATCACAAAAAAATTGGGTTGTGGCCGTGGACCCAGTTGCGACCGTGGACCCAGCTGTCAGCCTCTCCATGTACAGTACTCTTCCAATGGAAGTCGGTCGTTGACCACATTGACCACGCCGTGCTTAGAGCAACAAGGCGGTGGATGACGGCGAGGCCTATGAAGGGGACGACGCAGAGCCGAGGAAGACGCGACAGTGGATGCCCATGCGAAGAGGAGTACGAGGGTTCACTGGTTCGGCTATGGTGTGAGGCTGCCGTCGTCGCAGAATAACAAGGGGTGTGGGTGAGTAGAAGGATGCCCTGGCCAGCGGTGGGAGTAGTAGGGCGCGGTGAGGCCTCCACGGCATCACAACCGGCCACGGGAGGTAGGAGCACGCGGCGCGACCGGCGCTGGTTTGGGCGGTTGGAGCAAGAAGACCAGAGGTTGTAGAAGCACTACTACCGTTGGATGAACATCTTATGGTAACTGGAGCTCGAATCGTTCATATTGACTAAGTTGAAAAAGTCCTCCGTCCCCGTCAACTTGGTAGGCCCACAAGTCAGCCTCCCACGATGCTGGGTTCCAGCTGGCGGGGGGAGTATTCATAAATTTTTGTGCATAATAAGGAGGCACTTCCTTGCGTGCGAAGATAGCTGGTGGGTCCGACCTGTCTGTGTGGGGCATGTTTTTTTTTGCGAAATATAGAGGCCCTTCCGGTGGGTCCCAAATGTCAGGTGGAGGAATCAAAGTCTTGAGAAGGCATACATAACAAGCCAGTGTACCAGTAAAGAGATGTTGCTGAGTTTTAGAAAAAAGAGAGACGTGCTCCTGTAGCTGGTTCGAATCCAAACCTAGACTATGACTATATATGGTGCTATGCTACTCTGCAAGTAATGAAACTAACATATCCAATGTTTGCTTCTCCGCTTCTCTACCTACTCCCCCTAGCATCAGAAGCTCTGGCCGCAGCAACCTTGTCCGCTGGCTGCTCGTCCACCTACTCTTCAGCAGGCAACAATAAAATATGTGCCAAGTCGCCACCCGTACCATCGCATGTGGGTCTCATCACACCCCCGCCGGCACGCGCACCCCAGCCGGTTGCTCATCGCAACCCACTCCCATTGGTGTGGTGCCACTGCTGCAAATCACGCAGAGTCATCCGTCGCGTCTCAACCACAATCCTCAACCCTGGCCGAGTCTTCTACAAATGCCCGAATCATGGGGTAATAATATGTTTAAGTGTTGTTCTGCTGCTTTCAGTTGCTGATTTTTTAATAGTTTGGTTGATGATCTTCCAATTTGATTCGTGCGGAAAAGGGAAGATTCGTGTGGTTTGTATTTCTGGGAAGTTGCTGATGTGGGGGAGTGCAACTACACTGATTATTTGGTTAGCCGAGGAATCCCAATACCAGCAGGTTGGGATGTTGGACAAGTAACTGAAGGAACGACAGAAGAGGAAGATGCAGAGCGGAAGGTTAAAGATGCAGTTCCTCTGATCATAGCCAAGCAACAGCTGCTGAACGGCCTTGGAAGCAATGAGAAGATGAAAGAGCTTGTGAAGATAATGGGAAAATTGATGTGCTCTTTAGGATGATTGTCTCATTATTTGCAGTGTATGTAGCACTCGTGATGTATTCAGTGGCTTGCGCACTTTGCTGAAACTAGTAATGAATGAAACCTATGTAGCAGGCTGTGTGTAGTGTTGTGAACATCTTATGATTTCTATTAATGGAAATCAAGGGGTATCCCCTTTTGCTCATAAATAAATAAATAGCAGAGGCCCTTTTGGTAATAAATAAATAAATTAGCAGAGGCCCTGTCGGGTCAGCTTTGTTCTCATTTGAAGACGTCGAGCAAATTGCAGTCCAACAGCAAACTATGTCATCAAATTCAAGTTTCACAGCCAAATATGAGTACAACTAAACAACAATGTCATCATGTTTTAGTCATCATACAATCACCAAACACAAATTAGCATACATAACAAATGATGTTCTCACAGGAAAATACTAAACAACATGTTCATCAGGTTTCAGTTGTCATAGCAAACACAATTTCACATAGTAGATAAAAAATATCTTCTGATAGGCAAATACGACAAAAACAATGTAATCATCATCTGCAGCAGTGTCAACATCTTCGCCATGTGTATCAGTCTGAATCGTAATTCCCCATGGTGTCATCTTCTTCTTCGTCCTCAACATCCTCGAACATTGCATTCTTCTTGATCAACTATTGTATGTCCACAGCATGAAAGGCAATCTTTTTGCCGGCGTCATTTGTTGTGATGGTTCTCAAAGATACTAGGAACATCTGTGTTATCTTGTACATCAGGAGCAGTGTAAGCATCGTCTTGTTGTGCAACTTCATTAAACGAATTCCTCTGCTCAAACCTTTGCAATACTCTCCAGTCATCACTACGTGCAAATGTGTCTTCCAGGAAAAATATCTGTGTTGCTTGATTTGCCAAAATAAAAGGCTCGTTGGTCTGGTACGCCACCTTGACATTGATGGATTTGAAATAATCATCAGCTCTGGGTTTTGTGATCCTGGAAAACAGGTTATACCAACGACAACACAACAGAACCACCCACTAATGATCCTCGAAACTGGAGATATACTACAACTGAACAATGTCTGTTATGTTAGCATACATTTCTGTTGTCTCTTTGTCATACATATCCGTGCTCATGGTGCCAGTGTTTTGTGTCTTCCTGCCTTCGTCTCGTGCAAGGGTGTTGTAGCGCACATCTCCAAGAACGCAAGATTCATAATGTCTTACCCGAGTATCAGGACCCATTGCTAGTGAGTAAAGGGCATCATCAACTGCCTGCCCATCCTCCCACATCTTCTTAACCTATGGTTAGAAAATAGACAAGTTGATCATCTTATGTACTCAATATAGTAAAAAAATTGATAGTGCAATTCAAAAGCTTACATGGCTCCTGAACCATTTCGCAAATCCTACATTAACTATTCTGTCAACGTTTCTTGGATTTTGCGGCAGTAACTCCTTTTTGTAGATGCTGCACAACATAGTGATCACGTCAAACATCTAAATATATAAGAATGTTCTACAATTTGAGTAGATTATGATGTATAAGTTGCAGTACTTAGCACTTACTTGATATAAGGTAGTATCTCAGGACAGTTATTCAACACATACCCAACCATTTTGTCCAAATCTTTAGGTTTCTCCTCTTGTCGACTCTTCCCTGTAACTCGAATAGAATAATCGAAAATATTGAGCCCGGTATTGTGTTCATCCACCTCTTTGCTAAGCTGATCAGTTGTTTCAATGTATTTTGAGCAGAATGTCAACGCTTCTGTAGCAATGTAGGCCTCTACAATGGAACCCTCGGGTCTAGCTCTGTTCCTAACATAGACCTTGAAAGTGCCTAACCACCTTTCAATAGGGTACATCCAACCATACTTTACTGGACCTCTAAGTAGTGCCTCATCAGGTAGATGAATAGCCAAATGCACCATCACATCAAAGAAGGCTGGAGGATATATCTTCTCAAGGTCGCATAGGATAGTTGGTATCTTGTCTCTAAGACGCTCCAAAGCATCTATCCTGATATTTCTACTGCAGAGTTCCCTGAAGAATTGTCCCAACTCTGTAACTGCTCTGTATAAGTCAGGGCGGCCCAATCCTCTAAGGATAACAGGTAAAACCCTTTGAAGTAGGACGTGTCAGTCATGAGTTTTCAACCCTTGTACCTTTTTCCATCTGCACCGACTCTCGTTTTAGGGTTCGAAGCAAATCCATGTGGGAATCTCACACGTGACAGGACCTCACAGAATTCTTTTCTTTTTACCTTGTCCAAGACGTACACAGCTGGTGCCATATCCCGTGGTTTACCTTCATCTTGCACCTGCAAATCCTGTCTGATACCCAGGTGTGTCAAATCAATCCTAGATTTTAAGGTATCTTTCGTCTTGCCTTCAATATTAAGAAGTGTGCCGATAATGTTGTCACATATATTCTTCTCGATGTGCATCACATTAAGATTATTCCGCAGATCCAAATCTTTCCAATACTCCAAGTCCCACAAAGTGGACCTGCGAGTAAACAATAATCTCTCTTCTACCCTGCCATGCTTCCTTTCCAGCTACCATTATCAGGATGGTTTCCTGGTGTAATATGCCTGACCTTCTCTAATTCCACTTGTAACTCATCGGAGGTGAGCCTCTTTGGCGCATCACGGTTTTCAAGCTTTGCATTGAACACATGTCTTCGGTATTTTCTAGGTTGCGAATTGTCCTTGGCAAGGAAACAACAGTGTCCAATGTAACAGATCTTGCTAAGTATTGTGTATGACAGCGGATTCCTATCACAGCAAACACATGCATTGTGACCATGTGTCGTTCGCCCTGACATAGTGCCCAAATCCGGATAATCATGGATGCACCAAATTATAACAGCACACATAAAGAAATCAGTTGGTGGGCTGCTATATAGGTCTCGAGTGAGAACACCCCTCCATAGGTGTTGAAGTTCCTCCACAAGAGGCTCCATGAACAAATGAAAATCCTTTCCAGGACTTTTTGGACCTGGGATGAGCAAGGCCATCATGTAGTTTGATTCTTTGGTCCAGACATTGGGAGGCATGTTGTAAGGGATAACAAGCACTGGCCACATGCTATATGTGGTGCTCTGGTGGACAAATGGGTTAAATCCATCTGAAGCTAAGCCAAGTCTAATGTTTCTCGTGTCAGCAGCAAACTTTTCGTGCTTCTGATTGAAGCTTTTCCACTCACTACCATGTGATGGATGGCTCATTACATTCTGATATCTGTATTCCAGGTTCCTAGAATGCCACAGTACATCCTCTCTTGTTTCAGCATCATGAAACAACCTCTGCAATCTTGGTGTAATTGGAAAATGTCTCAGAACATTATGAGGAATCCTCTTCACAGCATTGCCATCTTTCCATCTTGATGATTCGCATTTCGGGCATTCACTTAAGTTGGCATAATCCTTCCGGAACAGAACACAATTATTCTTACAAACATGGATCATATCATATCCAATTCCAACTGCATGAAGGAAATTCTTCATTTTACTATAGGTGTGTGGCAACTCAGACACATCTGGGAAAGCTTTGCGGAAAGCAGCCAACATCACATCGAATGATTTGTTGGTCATCCACTCAGATGTCTTCACCTGAAGAAAGGTGACCATAGCTGAGAATACTGACAGCTTATTTCCTGGGGTGACAGCCATGTTGCATTGTTCCAACATGTGGGCCCACCGTGTTTCTTCTGCAGGTGAAAGTTCAAGGAATGCACGAGCATTTTGTAGCATTGTTTCAATGTTGGTCAAACTCACTGGCTCCGCCACCACCTCCTCCTCCTCCTCCTCCTCTTCCACCAGAGCATCAGGCAGATCAAGATGGTGACCTGCTGCTTCCACGTAGTCAATAACATTGATGTTCACAGCTTCACCATGATGAACCCACCTACTATATGTGACCAACATCCCATACAAGTGTAGATGATTTTGCATAGTTGACTGGCGTCTTGTAACTGAATTCATACAACAGCTACACGGGCAGAGCACATCTGATTTCGGACCACCGTACTCAGCTCTGATAAAGTTCACAAAGTTTTCAACCCCCTCGACATATGCAGCGGAGAATCTTCGTGCATAAGTTATCCAAGTCCTGTCCATCCATTAGACATACAAATTAGTTCTTCTAATAGATATTACAGGAAAAACATATATGCTTTTTTATGAAGTCCAGAAGAAAATACCTAGGTCGATGTCTAAAGCTATGGCAAGATATTTGGACGAGCAGATCTATGTAACGAAATATATGTAAAGCTAATTCAACAAACAGATTTGAGTCCTAAATTATGGTAGGCTATTTCAGCAATCAATGAGGCCGAGCACACAGCCGTCGAACTATCGAAGGCCATCGCAGCAACAAAGATCGAGTATAAAACGGTGTAGAGTTATTTCACCTAACAGATTGGCTACTAGACCCATGGCAATCTACGTCACAATAAATATATGGAAGGATATTTTAGCAACTAATTGGCCTTGGCATGCCATCTCAGCTAAGCAGATTGAGTGGAGAACAGGGCAAGGAAGCTTCTTAAGCAGATCATATTGACTGTAAACTACTCTGGCAAACAGTGAGATTAACACCGTCTATCAGCTAACATTCAGCGCTACAACGACATGCATGGGGCCTCAGTCTAGAATGCATGTACCATGGGAGAAGCTGACTGCTGTGCGTCTCCTCACGAACTTCGCCAGCGGTGGCGGTGCTGACCGTCATGCGCCACCACAAGAACAATGCCAGCGGTGGTGGCGCGGCTAGAGGACGATAGTCTACGAGAGCGTATTGTGGGAGTGAGAGGATCGCCGTGCGTCCCCTCGACGAACTGCGGCGCCTACGTATCGGTGTGGCGGGGAGGGTGGCTTCGGTGGAGCGAATGGAGTGGAGGAGGACGGGGGGGAGGGGGTTTGGGGAATATTATTGGCATGTTGATCGAAGGGCGTTTGAATCTAGGATTTGGGGGGAATTTTGCGGTGGGGGGAGGATTTTCGCGCGGTGGACGGGGGGACTTTGGCGCATGGTCGGTTTCTCCAAGTGCAGTCCCACGTGTTAGTGAAGAAGCAAGCCAAAGCGCATTCTGTTTGCGTGAGCCATGTGCAGGACCGAACGTGTGTGGGGTGCAATGCGACCGCGACAGGGGTGCTGTGAGTGTACCGCCTTTTGTCCTTTTAAACTAGGTGCTTCTCCCCCTCAAAAAAAAACTTGTTGCTTTACGTAATCCATCGATACTAGTACTAGTAATCCGGTAATCCTGACTAAAACGGCGTGGCCGGGTCTTTTCCTGCGTGATATGCTGGGAGGTTGGCTTAGTTGGGTTTTTAGGACGAGTAATGATACACTTACGTAGTCCCGGTTACATAATTAACATAATGTGAAACGTGTGAGCTATTGATTGTACATTGGGGGGAGGGAGGGGCCCACCACCTTGGAAATCAGGGGAGGAGAGAGAGCGGCAATTTACGTTAACCCTTTCATATGTTCCCGTAGATGTAGAAAGATGTGAAATGCGTGAATGTGCATTTGCAGATAAGGCCTTCCCTCGTTCATCCTTTTCTCGCACAAGATTTTGATCTTCCGTGCAATGCACGGGCATCTTGCTAGTACTCCTACAATATACTATATTATTGTGAAAGTTCATATGCACCGGTCGAGATTAATTCAAATACGGCAGATTTTCATTACATTTCGAACTTTTATAGGATAGAAAAATAAAAGAAACCCGACCCTAAACCTATTCTGCAACAGCGACCGACGTCCTCCATCTGCGATCTCCATGTACAGGGGAGGGGTTCAAGACCTGTGAAGTGAAGGTGCGGTCTCCAGCGAGGAAAAGTAGAACACGGGAGACGGACCAGTTAGTTGGCACACCATGCCCTACCGCCTCCCATGCCCTACTCATCCTCGGAGGAGTCCCCGACCTCGGCGGTGCAGGACGTTGGACGGCGGCAAGTAGGACGCGTGGCTGACGGTGCTCTCGTCGTCAGCCGCCAGCGTGGCCACCGCTTGTGCGGCGACTTGACCGAGGGCGGCGACCTCGAGCTCCATCCCCGAAGACAAGCTCTCCCGCAGAGCGTTCGCGCTTGCGGTCATGGCGGATGTGGTGCCAGGTAGGAGGACGATGCGCTATGGTGTGGAGGTTAGCTGGGCGTTGCCGCTTTAAGTAGCGCATTCCGGTGAGGCCAAGCATCCTGGTGCGTCATTAAGTCGCCGGAGTTGGTTCCTCGGGCACCGAGCCTCTTAACGACGGCATACAAACGGATGACGTGAATGTGGGCAGCTGGCGCCGGCTGGGAACGCACCGCGCGATGGCGCGAGGGACGAGGGTTTTTGGTGTGCCAGGGTAGTCAGCTACGGTCGTGGTAACATTGGAGATGCCCTTTGCTCACATGCGATCGACGCATGTCATTGAAAAAGCAAGACAACCCAGCATGGTCTCAGGTCCCGAGGATGCAGTTGGCCGCGCTACACCACTCCGCGGATGCGTCCCGGCGCCCTGTGCATACTCGACGAGACTGGTGTTGGGGTGTGTTTGGATTGTGGCCAAAGTGCACCTTACCAAAATTTTGGTCATGACCCAAAGATTGGTCTTTCTTTGGATGGTTGCCATTTTTTTGGCATGCCAATGAACTCTAGCCAACTCATTTTTCTTGCCAATGTCGGCAAAATCATGGGCAACCAAAACCTCAACCAAAATTTTGGCTACCCAATGCTTTGATGGGGCAACCTTGGGCACAAACCAAACATACTGTTGGTCGTGCCATAGCACTAACGCCACCCTCGTCACACTGAAACCAACCGTGTCTAGCGACAATGAGCATGTCGCTCACCGCGGTCGCCATGTCTAGAGGCGGTGCTGGAGCTGCGCCATGTTGTTGGCCCCCACGACCCATATGAACGGTTGCCGGTGGCGAGGAGGTCGTGGGCCAGCTCCTCCATTGGACTAGTTTGTGCTACGTCGTCCCGACAGGTGTGCCCCACATGTCGGTTTCCCTGTTTTCACGGCCATATTCGAGTGTCAGTGCTCCGCATTGCGCATTAGGCCTTTCACTATGTAGGCCAAGCGAGACAACTTACTGTTTATTTGAGCCGTTCAAGTATAATCATGTGGCGTTTGCTTATTTCTCATTCCTCTCGAACCCTCTTCTCCATCGATCGTGTCGCCCTCCGGTCAAGTCCATCCTCCCACATGCCTCATTTGAACATTCCACCGAGTATCATTCGCATGTGTGCATAGACCATGCTTGTATTTCCAATGTTTATTTTTAATTTGTCTGACATGCATACAAACAAACGGTTCGTTTAAAGTTTCACTTTGCCTCCACTACGTGTCACTTCGCACCTTAGTTTTGACATCCCATTCGGTTCATGCCCCGACACATGTTGATGAGATCGATTGATGCATGTTCATAAGCGAAACGAACGTATTGTACCCACCCTAGTCCTCTTTCAATCGATCAAACGACCCTGAGATGAAATCGAGAGAGAACGAGTGGGGGCATGTGTGATACCTAAGGCGGATTCAAAATTTTGAACCGATGATCATAGCATCCGCAAATCATATATAAAGGGTATTCAATGTTCGTTTCGTTTTTGAACGTACAATATACTCCCTCCTATCCTTTCTAGTTTACATATAAGTTTTATGTGTAGTCAAAGTATCTCTACTTTGATAAAAAGTATCAACATTCAACAACGCCCAATCAATATTATTAGATTCGTACGTACTCCAAGATTTGTACTTGAGATGGTTTCCAATTTGTTTTCAACCACATGAATGTGCTTGTTCTCGCGCATGCTCTTCCTACTAGGATTTCGCCGTGTATAGCCAGTCCAATAGTAACTTTTTTAAGCTCCCTGTCCAATAGTACTAGTGGAGTACTGACAACATCCGTACTAGAGTATGTAGTGCTCATAGTTGTACTCCCTCCTTCCATTTATATAGGGCCTATGTGGAGGAGAGAGATGTGAAAAAGTAAGGGGAGTGAGCTCCCATGCAAGATCCTAGCTATATACGCATTCCAAGTTAAATACGTACAATAAATATGAAGAAAGAGATGGAGAGAAGATGGAAAAAAGTACTAATACAATAGCCAACCTTATAATTTTTTTGCGGGAAATAGCCAACCTTATAGCCCACACTACTGTATGAGTGCATATAATAGATGATGGCTATAGATGACAAGGCAGTTCCTTGGAAGCTCCTTTCACATACGTATCCCTGCCTTACCCTCCCTTTCGGTCACTTACTGGTGGACCCCATGCTTGCTAGGCCCCGCATGTTAGTTACTCAATGGGTTCTGCCACGTCAGGGGATCCTCATTCATAGTATACTCCCTCTGTTTTTATTTACTCCACATAAAATGACACGGGTGTGGGAGGGGGAGGGACGTCGGTTTTCTCTCAACTGCGGTCCCACAAGAGAGCAAAAATGCAAGACGAAGCGCGTTCCATTCGGTGAGTGACGTGTAGGGTCCATCATGCCCGGCTGCAACGCGAACGCGACAAGAGCGATGTACAGTAAAAACTGATTGACCGGTCGACACCGGAACCGCTATTCACACCAGAACCTTCGCTGCTCAGCCTACGCCAGCCACTGCCCTAAAACCACACCTAATCTCCAGCCCCTTCCCCCCACCTTTCGATCCCCTAGCCCGCATCAAGCTTCCCCTAGTTCAATGGAAAGCCATGGTGCTCCACAGGATCACGTACTACAAGATGCTGATTACGGAGCGCCACACAGAAATCGCGGCGGCGGTCGGTGCCAGAGACCTCCGTTCCCAAGCTCGCTTTGCAGCGGGCGATGTCTACTACAAAACCTTCTTGTAGACGTTGTTGGGCATCCAAGTGCAGAGCTTTGTAGGACAGTATCAAATTTCCATCAAGTGGATGACCTAAGGTTTATCAATCCGTAAGAGGCGTAGGGTGAAGATGGTCGCTCTCAAGCAACCTTGCAACTAAATAACAAAGAGTCTCTTGTGTCCCCAACACACCCAATACAATGGTAAATTGTATAGGTGCACTAGTTCGGCGAAGAGATGGTGATACAAGTGGTATATGGATGGTAGATAAAGGTTTTTGTAATCTCAAAATATAAAAACAGCAAAGTAACGAATGATAAAAGTGAGCGTAAACGGTATTGCAATGCGTTGAAACAAGGCCTAGGGTTCATACTTTCGCTAGTGCAAGTTCCCTCAACAATAATAGCATAATTGGATCACATAACTATCCCTCAACATGCTACAAACAGTCACTCCAAAGTCACTAATAACGGAGAACAAACGAAGATATTATGGTAGGGTACGAAACCACCTCAAAGTCATTCTTTCCAATCAATCAGTTGGGCTATTCCTATAAGTGTCACAAACAGCCCTAGAGTGCATACTAGAATAACAAATTAAGACACAAATCAACCAAAACCCTAATGTCACCTAGATACTCCAATGTCACCTCAAGTATCTATCGGCATGATTATATGATATGCATCACACAATCTCATATTCATCAATTCGACCAAAACATAGGACCTCAAAGAGTGCCCCAAAGTTTCTACTGCAGAATCACGACGAAAACGTGTGCCAACCCCTATGCATAGGTTCATGGGCGGAACCCGCAAGTTGATCACCAAAACATACATCAAGTGAATCACGTGGTATCCCATTGTCACCACAGATACGCACGGCAAGACATACATCAAGTGTTCTCAAATCTTTAAAGACACAATCCGATAAGATAACTGCAAAGGGGAAACTAAATCCATTACAAGAGAGTAGAGGGGGGAGAAAACATCATAGGATCCAAATATAATAGCATAGCTCATGATACATCAAGATCATATCACCTCAAGAACACGAGAGAGAGAGAGAGAGAGAGAGATCAAACACATAGCTACTGGTACATACCCTCAGCCCCGAGGGAGAACTACTCCCTCCTCGTCATGGGGAGCACCGGGATGATGAAGATGGCCACCGGAGAGGGATTGACCCTCCGGCAGGGTGCCGGAATGGGTTAGATTGGCTTTCGGTTGCTACGGAGGCTTCTGGCGGCGGAACTCCCGATCTATTGTGCTCCCGGATGTTTTTAGGATATATGGAGATATATAGGTGGAAGAAGTACGCCAGGGGGGCCACGAAGGGCCCACAAGGGTGGAGGGTGCGCCCCCTACCTCGTGGCTCCCTTGTTTCTTTCCCGACGTGCACTCAAAGTCTATCAGGTTGCTTTCCTTCCAAAAATAAGTTCCGTGAAGTTTCGGGTCAGTTGGACTCCGTTTGATTTTCCTTTTCTGCGATACTCTAAAACAAGGTAAAACAAGAAACTAGCACTGGGCTCTTGGTTAATAGGTTAGTCCCAAAAATAATATAAAAGTGTATAATAAAGCCCATAAACATCCAGAACAGATAATATAATAGCATGGAACAATCGAAAATTATAGATATGTTGGATAGTATCAGCGGGCCAATCCCCGAGTTCTCTGGAGCTAAGCTACAAGGAGAAGGAAGCCGATCCAATGTTCACGGGGGAGGTAGCGGCGCAGAAGGCCCCCGATGGGTATGAGATGATGGACGTCGACTTCGTGGCGGCGTCCGAGTCCCCCATGGTGCAGGCGGACCAGCGGTTCAATCTGACGATACAAAAGGAGGACTGGGAGGCAGAGGCTCAACTCTACGTGGAGCGTGCGCATGCCGCTGCCATCGAGGCTCTCCTGCAGGCGGAACTAGATGTCGTGGATGTGAACTGGGCGGCGGAGGCTCAACTTAAGGCGGAGTGCGCGGATGCCGCTGCCATCGAGGCCCTCCTGCATGCGAAACCGGACATCCTGGACTTGAACTAGGCGGTAGGGGCTCAGCACGATGCGGAGCGCGCGGATGCTGCTCTCATCAAGGCCCTACTGCAGGCGGAACCGGACGTCCTGGACTTGAACCGGGCGGCGGAGGCTCGACTCGACGTGCAGCGCGTGGATGCCGCTGCAATCGAGGCCCTCCTACAGGCAGAACCGGACGTCCTCGACTTGAACCAGGCGGTGCTCTCGTCCGTGTAGAGCGCCCGCACGCTCCGCGTGAACGAGTAGCTGGAGGTTGATGACAACCACGGTGTGGAGACACACGTCGGCAGCTACGGCTGGTTCGCGCCGGCAGCCAATGACGACAAGGCCGTCTCGTTCTGCAAGCAGTGATAGTTTTTCTTTATGTTCTTGTTTTTATGGATATTTTGCTGTTTAAAAACATATATTGTTATGCAAGTCTCCTGACTTGGGTTAGTCTACCATTTCAAGTGGTTGGATGAATATCCTATGTCTCCTAACCCTTCTTCCTCACCTCTTCTTCTTCCCCAACAGACCACCGCACGGGTCGTACGGACACTCCCCAACATGCGGTTGGATAAACATACTCTATGAACGAAAATTATTTGTCAGCGGTAGGATGGCTGATTTTGGTTTGTTCACATGCGACAACACGTGTCAGTGAGAGTGCATTCCCTTGGTTGGGTTTGCAGCGTGCAGAAGCGACTGTGCATGTGAGGGTGCGGTGCGACCGCAGCATGAAGGAGCGACCATGTGAGGGTGCGGTGCGACCGTGACAGCCATGCGCAAGCGTACCTCCTTTTCATTTTGAAAACTTTAGGCAAGCTTGGCAAAAATGTGTGGCGAAGTATGGCAATGCAAGGCCTAGACCCAAACATGATAAGTACGTAGTACTACGTACTAGGAGTACTGGTGTTAAAAAAGAAAGGCGGGGTTTTCCTTCGCGGGATTAATCGATACAAATCCTCATTTCACGTGTCAATTAATATGTATCTTTTTCTCCAAAGCCCAAAGAGCTAACCATCTCACTCCTCATCGCTTGATTAATACAGCGCCATGCAAACCAACTATAACGCCCTCGATGCGACTATAGCTCCCACGTGTCGAGGCACGACTTAGAGACATAACCGCATTGAAAGTAGTGTCGCAAGTTAGGCAATCATCACAACATCCCATGTATTATGAATAATAAAGGGGAGAACATAGGTGGCTTACACTCACCACGTCACATCAAAGTACATAAATAACATCCATCAGACAAACACTCATGGCCCGACTACGGCGCCAAAATAGAAAAGAACCCAACATGCGACAAGGCCCTGAATCGAACCCCAACTAGGTACCACTACTGATCACCGAGAAAGGAAACACAATAACGCTGAGAGTCCTCGTCGAACTCCCACTTGAGCTCGTACTCGTCACCTGGAGCGGAATCACCTGGACCTGCATCTGGAGTTATAGTAATCTGTGAGCCACAGGGACTCAGCAATCTCGCACCCTCGCGATCAAGACTATTTAAGCTTATAGGAATAGTAAGGCAAAATATATGTGGAGCTGCAGCAAGCGACTAGCATATATGGTGGCTAACTTATACGCAAAGAGAGCGAGAAGAGGAGGCAAAGCGCGAGCGAGAATCTAGAAGAACAACCTGCGCAAGCATAACTCCAACACCGTGTCCACTTCCCGGACTCTGCCGGAAAGGGGCCATCATGATAACACACACGGTTGATTCATTTTAAGTAATTAAGGTTCAAGTTATGTACAACCGGACATTAACAAATTCCCATCTGCCCATAACTGCAGGCACGGCTTTCGAAAGTTCAATCCCTGCAGGGGAGTCCCAACTTAGCCCATGACAAGCTCTCACGGTCAATGAAGGAATAGACCTCCTCCCAAGACGTTCCGATCATACTCGGTATCTCGGTAACTCAAGACACTTCGACAGGTTAAAACAAGACCAGCAACACCGCCAGAATGTGCCGACAAATCCCGATAGGAGCTGCACATATCTCTTTCTCAGGGCACACTCAGATTGTCTTAGGTACGGGTAGGCCAGCCCAGAGTTGCCCCTGGTGGCCACCGGCAGCTGACAGGTGGACCAACACTCAGAGGAGCACTGGCCCGGGAGGGTAAATGAGATGACCCTTGAGTCTGCAGAACCCAAGGGAAAGAAAAAGGCTAGGTGGCAAATGGTAAAACCAAGGTTGGGCATTGCTGGACAAGCTTTAATCAAGGCGAAATATCAAGGGGTTCCCATTATAACCCAACCACGTAAGGAACGCAAAATCCGGGAACATAACACCGATATGACGGAAACTAGGGCGGCAAGAGTGGAACAAAACACTAGGCGAGAGGCCGAGCCTTCCACCCTTTACCAAGTATATAGATGCATTAAGATAACATGGCAATATAATGATATCCCAACAAGTAAATAAAATGATGTTCCAACAAGGAACGACCTCCAATCTTCACCTGCAACTAGCAACGCTATAAGAGGGGCTGAGCAAAGCGGTAACATAGCCAATCAACAGTTTGCTAGGACAAGGTGGGTTAGAGGTTTGACATGGCAATTGGGAGGCTGACAAGCAAAAGGTAGGCATCGTAGCATTGGCATAGCAAGAGCGAGCAACTAGCATAGCAAAGATAGTAGTGATTTCGAGGGTATGATCATCTTGCCTGCACAGTTGTCAAAGTTGACTGGATCCTCACAAGCAAACTCAATGGGCTCCTCGGTAGCGAACTCGTCTCTCGGCTCTACCCAAACAAGACAAACAAGCAACAAGGATACAATCAACCACGTGCAAGGATCAAGCGATATGATGCAATGCTGACATGCTATGCGGGATGCGATGCGGGATGCAAAAATGCAAGATATGACAGGAAATGCATGAACCTGGCCTCAACTTGGAATTCCAAGGGTGCCACTGGAAAGAGGGGATGAAATTGCTTGAAAACGATATAAAGATCATCGGAATCGGAGTTACGGTTTGGAAATGGCAAGCGTTTTAAGATATGACACCAGTCTGCGATTTACAGCAAGTAGGCATCTAAAAGCAACGAAATGAACATGCTACAGCACCCAAACATGACAAGAAAATACATGGCAGGGATGCACACAAGATGCTTAAGAAAATACTAGCACTGAGCTACGGCCAATTCATCCATTATGAGGTTCAAACAAGCATGGCAAAAACGCAAATGCAAAACAGATTCTAGACATAGTGAAATTAACACTTGTCTAAAATTTCAGATCACGAAGCCCTCTTCGGAGCAGCAAAACAACATGATACATGACCTGATCATGACAAGTAAGAACATGGCATGGAGCTACTCAACAATCTTAACAAAAGACCCAAAGTGACCTAGGGCCAAAAGGGTTCACAAAATATACTAGCGGGCACACGAACATAGCAAAAACATAATCAGTTTTCAGACTTAGTGAAAACCGAGACATGCTGAAATATAACTCACGAAGGCATGTAAACGAGCTCGATGCACTCACCACGGTACAAGTCATGGCAAGGCAAGCATACATCCATTAAGAAGGCACAAAATACAAGCTAGACATGGCAAGAACAAGGGCATAGCATGCACGGATCAACTACAATAACATCGGCAAAATCGCAAACGAGTTGACGATCTGCCCAGATTCACCACGAAGCAAAAGCAGAGCTCGATTGACTCAAGCTAGGGTGCTTCATAATTGCAAACAAAGACATGGATGGATAGAGCATAACATGATTAACAAAACTCCTTTACTGATCATCCTCAAAAGAGGCACGGATCACTAGGAAACAAGCTGAACATATGGCATCATGAGCTAAACAACTAAGTCCCTGAAAACAGATTTACCGGGTGCCTCACTTTGCAAGCTTGCACAAGTCACCACACACATCCTAAAAATGCATGGGTTGCACCTCTGGAAAGATGACAAAATCCTTAACAAAACATATGAAGGACTCACAGGCATATCATGCACACAATAATCATGGAAAAAATGACAAAAGTCTAAGATGAACTAGCAGATCTGACAATTAACTCACGAAGCCTCCTTCTAACAGCATTTTGGGCATCAAGATGAGCTCAAATGAAAATGATGCAATGGAATGTAATGATGTACTCGTCGAGGCGAACATTTTGATATATAATATGCCCAAATCGGAGCTACGGATGCAAAGTTACGGGCGGTCAAAGTATGCACAAAAATTTGGGTTAGGAGGAGAAAAAGTCAACCGATTCGAATCTGGATCTGAGATCCAGATCGGGCACGGGAACCGAGGCCGCCGGAGTTACTGTAGCTGCCGGACTTGGAGCTCGCCGGGGATTGGAGAGGAGGGGGCCGGACGTGGGGACGCTCGGGGCGGCGCCGTGGGGTGGCCGCGGCGAGGTGCGGCGGCGCC